>NC_092266.1:3975570-4017835 GCF_036320965.1 Panulirus ornatus
TTATCATAAAGATACGATATATATGTTTTGCTTTGTCGCTGTCTCCCGCGTTAGCGAGGTAGCGCAAGGAAACAGACGAAAGAATGGTTCAACCCACCCACATACACATGTCCACACACGCAAATATACATACCTATAAATCTCAATGTAATATACACACGCAGACATATACATATATACACATGTACATATTTCATACTGTCTGCCTTTATCCATTCCCATCGCCACCCTGCCACATATGAAATAACAACCCCCTCCCCCCTCATGTGCGCGAGGTAGCGCTAGGAAGACAACATACCGTTAGGTAGCGGTAGGAAAAGACAACAAAAGCCACATTGGTTCACACTCAGTCTCTAGCTGTCATGTATAATGCACCGAAACCACAGCTCCCTTTCCACATCCAGGCCCCACAGAACATTCCATGGTTTACCCCAGACGCTTTACATGCCCTGGTTCAATACATTGACAGCACGTCGACACCGGTATACCACATCGTTCCAATTCACTCTATTCCTTGCACGCCTTTCACCCTCATACATGGTCAGGCCCCGATCACTCAAAATCTTTTTCACCCTATTTTTCCACTTCCAATTTGGATTCCGACTTTTCGTTCCTTTCACCTCTGACACATATATCCTCTTCGTCAATCTTTCCACACTCATTCTCTCCATGTGACCAAACCATTTCAAAACACCCTCTTCTGCTCTCTCAACCACACTCTTTTTATTACCACACATCTCTCTTACCCTATTATAACTCACTCGATCAAACCAGCTCACATCACATATTGTCCTCAAACATCTCATTTCCAGCACATACACCATCCTCCGCAAAACTCTATCTATAGTCCACGCTTCGCAACCATATAACATTGTTGGAACCACTATTCCTTCAAACACACCCATTTTTTTTTTCTGTGATAATATTCTCGACTTCCACACACTCTTCAACGCTCCCAGGACTTTCGCCCCCTCCCCCACCCTATGATTCACTTCCGCTTCCATGGTTGTATCCGCTGCTAAATCCACTCCCAGATATCTAAAACACTTCACTTCCTCCAATTTTTCTCCATTCAAGCCTACCTCCCAGTTGACTTATCACGCAAACCTACTTTACCTAATAACCTTGCTCTTATTCACATTTACTCTCAGCTTTCTTCTTTCACACACACTATTCGAAATACTAAGTACTCGAATACCCTTCGTCTCACCATGGTTTCCTATTATACAGTCCCTTAGCCTAGCGGTTAGCATGCCTGCCTCTTGCAAAAGGGGTCCCAGGTTCGATCCTGGCTGATGGAGCTTTGTATGTTCTATGAAGGTGCGCGTTCATATACACGTTATTCGTATTCATATAACTCCGCGTTGTACAGTCAGGTTCGGTAAAACGCTTTCAGCTGGCTATGTGTTCTGTTCGGAAACAACCGATAGACCCCGTTGCTCACCATTGTGAGACGAAGGGTATTCGAGTACTTAGTATTTCGAAAAGTTGTTTCGTACTATACAGTCCCTTAGCATAGCGGTTAGCATGCCTGCCTTTTGCACAAGGGGTCCCAGGTTCGATCCTGGCTAATGGAGCTTTGTATGTTCTATGAAGGTGCGCGTTCATATACACTTTATTCGTATTCATATAACACCGCGTTGTACAGTCAGGTTCGGTAAAACGCTTTCAGCTGGGTATGTGTTCTGTTCGGAAACAACCGATAGACCCCGCTGTTCACCATTGTGAGACGAAGGGTATTCGAGTACTTAGTATTTCGAATAGTTGTTTCCTATCATACAGTCCCTTAGCCTAGCGGTTAGCATGCCTGCCTCTTGCACAAGGGGTCCCAGGTTCGATCCTGGCTGACGGAGCTTTGTATGTTCTATGAAGGTGCGCGTTCATATACACTTTATTCGTATATATATATATATATATATATATATATATATATATATATATATATCCCTGGGGATAGGGGAAAAAGAATACTTCCCACGCATTCCTCACGTGTCGGAGAAGGCGACTAGAGGGGACGGGAGCGGGGGGCCAGAAATCCTCCCCTCCTTGTATTTTTTAACTTTCTAAAATGGTAAGCAGAAGAAGGAGTCGGGCGGGGAGGGCTCATCCTCCTCGAAGGATCAGACTGGGGTGTCTAAATGTGTGTGGATGTAACCAAGATGTGAAAAAAGGAGAGATGTTTGAGGAAAGGAACCTGGATGTTTTGGCTCTGAGTGACACGAAGCTCAAGGGTAAAGGGGAAAAGTGGTTTGGGAGTGTCTTGGGAGTAAAGTCAGGGGTTAGTGAGAGGACACGAGCAAGGGTAGGAGTAGCACTACTCCTGAAACAGGAGTTGTGGAAGTATGTGATAGAATGTAAGAAAGTAAATTCTCGATTAATATAGGTAAAATTGAAAGTTGATGGAGATAGATGGGTGATTATTAGTGCATATGCACCTGGGCATGAGATGAAAGATCATGAGAGGCAAGTGTTTTGGGAGCAGCTGAATGAGTGTGTTAGTGGTTATCATGCACGAGACCGGGTTATAGTGATGGGTGATTTGTATGCAAAGGTGAGTTATGTGGCAGTTGAGGGAATAATTGGTATACATGGGGTGTTCAGTGTTGTAAATGGAAATGGTGAAGAGCTTGTAGATTTATGTGCTGAAAAAGGACTGGTGATTGGGAATACCTGGTTTAAAAAGCGAGATATACATAAGTATACGTATATAAGTTGGAGAGATGGCTAGAGAGCGTTATTGGATTACGTGTTAATTGACAGGAGCGCGAAAGAGAGACTTTTGGATGTTAATGTGCTGAGAGGTGGAACTGGAGGGATGTCTGATCATTATCTTGTGGAGGCGAAGGTGAAGATTTGTATGGGTTTTCAGAAAAGAAGAGAGAATGTTGGGGTGAAGAGGGTGGTGAGAGTAAGTGAGCTTAGGAAGGAGACTTTTGTGGGGAAGTACCAGGAGACACTGAGTGCAGAATGGAAAAAGGTGAGAACAAAGGAGGTAAAGGGAGTGGGAGAGGAATGGGATGTATTTAGGGAAGCAGTGATGGCTTGCGCAAAAGATGCTTGCGGCATGAGAAGCGTGGGAGGTGGGTTGATTAGAATGGGTAGTGAGTGGTGGGATGAAGAAGTAAGATTATTAGTGAAAGAGAAGAGAGAGGCATTTGGACGATTTTTGCAGGGAAAAAATGCAAATGAGTGGGAGATGTATAAAAGGAAGAAGCAGGAGGTCAAGAGAAAGGTGCAAGAGGTGAAAAAGAAGGCAAATGAGAGTTGGGGTGAGAGACTACCATTAAATTTTAGGGAGAATGAAAAGATGTTCTGGAAGAAGGTAAATAAAGTGCGTAAGACAAGGGAGCAAATGGGAACTTCAGTGAAGGGAGCTAATGGGGAGGTGATAACAAGTAGTGGTGATGTGAGAAGGAGATGGAGTGAGTATTTTGAAGGTCTGTTGAATGTGTTTGATGATAGAGTGGCAGATACAAGGTGTTTTGGTCGAGGTGGTGTGCAAAGTGAGAGGGTTAGGAAAAATGTTTTGTTAAACAGAGAAGAGGTAGTAAAAGCTTTCGGAAGATGAAAGCCGGCAAGGCAGCAGGTTTGAAGGGTATTACAGTGGAATTTATTAAAAAGGGGGTGACTGTATTGTTGACTGGTTGGTAAGGTTATTTAATGTATGTATGATTAATGGTGAGGTAACTGAGGATTGGCGAAATGCTTGCACAGTGCCATTGTACAAAGGCAAAGGTGATAAGAGTAAGTGCTCAAATTACAGAGGCATAAGTTTGTTGAGTTTTCCTGGTAAGTTTTATGGGAGGGTATTGACTGAGAGGGTGAAGGCATGTACAGAGCACCAGATTGGGGAAGAGCAGTGTGGTTTCAGAAGTGGTTGAGGATGTGTGGATCAGATGTTTGCTTTGACGAATGTATGTGAGAAAAACTTAGAAAAGCAAATGGATTTGTATGTAGCACTTATGGATCTGGAGAAGGCATATGATAGAGTTGATAGAGATGCTCTGTGAAAGGTACTAAGAATATATGGTGTGGGAGGAAAGTTGTTAGAAGCAGTGAAAAATTTTCATCAAGGATGTATGGCATGTGTACGTGTAGGAAGAGAGGAAAGTGATTGGTTCTCAGTGAATGTAGGTTTGCGGCAGGGGTGTGTGATGTCTCCATGGTTGTTTAATTTGTTTATGGATGGGGTTGTTAGGGAGGTGAATGCAAGAGTTTTGGAAAGAGGGGCAAGTATGCAGTCTGTTGTGGATGAGAGAGCTTGGGAAGGGAGACAGTTGTTGTTCGCTGATGATACAGCGCTGGTGGCTGATTCATGTGAAAAACTACCGAAGCTGGTGACTGAGTTTGGTAAAGTGTGTGAAAGAAGAAAGTTAAGAGTAAATGTGAATAAGAACAAGGTTATTAGGTACAGTAGGATTGAGGTTCAAGTCAATTGGGAGGTAAGTTTGATTGGAGAAAAACTGGAGGAAGTGAAGTGTTTTAGATATCTGGGAGTGGATTTGGCAGCGGATGGGACCATGGAAGCGGAAGTGAATCATAGGGTGGGGGAGGAGGCGAAACTCCTGGGAGCCTTGAAAAATGTTTGGAAGTCGAGAACATTATCTCGGAAAGCAAAAATGGGTATGTTTGAAGGAACAGTGGTTCCAACAATGTTGTATGGTTGCGAGGCGTGGGCTATGGATAGAGTTGCGCGGAGAAGGATGGATGTGCTGGAAATGAGATGTTTGAGGACAATATGTGGTGTGAGGTGGTTTGATCGAGTAAGTAATGTAAGGGTGAGAGAGATGTATGGAAATAAAAAGAGCGTGGTTGACAGAGCAGAAGAGGGTGTTTTGAAATGGTTTGGGCACATGGAGAGAATGAGTGAGGAAAGATTGACCAAGAGGATATATGTGTCGGAGGTGGAGGGAACGAGGAAAAGTGGGAGACCAATTTGGAGGTGGGAAGATGAAGGGAAAAAGATTTTGAGTGATCGGGGCCTGAACATGCAGGACGGTGAAAGGCGGGCAAGTAATGGAGTGAATTGGAACGATGCGGTATACCGGGGTCGACGTGCTGTCAATGGATTGAATCAGGGCATGTGACGCGTCTGGGTTAAAACCATGGAAAGTTCTGTGTGGCCTGGATGTGGAAAGGTAGCTGTGGTTTCGGGAATTATTACGTGACAGCTAGAGACTGAGTGTGAGCGATTAGGGCCTTTGTTGTCTTTTCCTAGCGCTACCTCGCACACATGAGGAGGGAGGGGGATGTTATTCCATGTGTGGCGAGGTGGCGATGGGAATAAATAAAGGCAGACATCATGAATTATGTACATGTGTATATATGTATATGTCTGTGTGTGTATATATATGTGTACATTGATATGTATAGGTATGTATATTATCGCGTGTGGACGTGTATGTATATACACGTGTATGGGGGTAGGTTGGGCCATTTCTTTCGTAGGTTTCGTTGCGCTACCTCGCAAACGCGGGAGACAGCGACAAAGGAAAATAAATGATAATATATATATATATATATATATATATATATATATATATATATATATATATATATATATATATATATATATATATATATATATATATATATATATATATATATATATATATATATATATATATATATATACATATCTGAAGTTCCCATTTGCTCCCTTGTCTTACGCACTTTATTTACCTCCTTCCAGAACATCTTTTTATTCTCCCTAAAATTTAATGATACTCTCTCACCCCAACTCTCATTTGCCCTTTTTTTTCACCTCTTGCACCTTTCTCTTGACCTCCTGTCTCTTTCTTTTATACGTCTCCCACTCAATTTCATTTTTTCCCTGCAAAAATCGTCCAAATGCCTCTCCCTTGTCTTTCACTAATACTCTTACTTCTTCATCCCACCACTCACTACCCTTTCTAATCAACCCACCTCCCACTCTTCTCATGCCACAAGCATCTTTTGCGCAATCCATCAATGATTCCCTAAATACATCCCATTCCTCCCCCACTCCCCTTACTTCCATTGTTCTCACCTTTTTCCATTCTGTACTCAGTCTCTCCTGGTACTTCCTCACACAAGTCTCCTTCCCAAGCTCACTTACTCTCACCACCCTCTTCACCCCAACATTCTCTCTTCTTTTCTGAAAACCCATACAAATCTTCACCTTAGCCTCCACAAGATAATGATCAGACATCCCTCCAGTTCCACCTCTCAGCACATTAACATCCAAAAGTCTCTCTTTCGCGCGCCTGTCAATTAACACGTAATCCAATAACGCTCTCTGGCCATCTCTCCTACTTACATAAGTATACTTATGTATATCTCGCTTTTTAAACCAGGTATTCCCAATCATCAGTCCTTTTTCAGCACATAAATCTACAAGCTCTTCACCATTTCCATTTACAACACTGAACACCCCATGTATACCAATTATTCCCTCAACTGCCACATTACTCACCTTTGCATTCAAATCACCCAACACTATAACCCGGTCTCGTGAATCAAAAACACTAACACACTCATTCAGCTGCTCCCAAAACACTTGCCTCTCATGATCTTTCTTCTCATGCCCAGGTGCATATGCACCAATAATCACCCATGTCTCTCCATCAACTTTCAGTTTTACCCATATTAATCGAGAATTTACTTTCTTACATTCTATCACATACTTCCACAACTCCTGTTTCAGGAGTACTGCTACTCCTTCCCTTGCTCTTGTCCTCTCACTAACCCCTGACTTTACTCCCAAGACATTCCCAAACCACTCTTCCCCTTTACCCTTGAGCTTCGTTTCACAAATGGGGAGGTGATAACAAGTAGTGGTGATGTGAGAAGGAGATGGAGTGAGTATTTTGAAGGTTTGTTGAATGTGTTTGATGATAGAGTGGCAGATATAGGGTGTTTTAGTCGAGGTGGTGTGCAAAGTGCGAGGGTTAGGGAAAATGAGTTGGTAAACAGAGAAGAGGTAGTAAAAGCTTTGCGGAAGATGAAAGCCGGCAAGGCAGCAGGTTTGGATGGTATTGCAGTGGAATTTATTAAAAAAGGGGGTGACTGTATTGTTGACTGGTTGGTAAGGTTATTTAATGTATGTATGACTCATGGTGATGTGCCTGAGGATTGGCGGAATGCGTGCATAGTGCCATTGTACAAAGGCAAAGGGAATAAGAGTGAGTGCTCAAATTACAGAGGTATAAGTTTGTTGAGTATTCCTGGCAAATTATATGGGAGGGTATTGATTGAGAGGGTGAAGGCATGTACAGAGCATCAGATTGGGGAAGAGCAGTGTGGTTTCAGAAGTGGTAGAGGATGTGTGGATCAGGTGTTTGCTTTGAAGAATGTATGTGAGAAATACTTAGAAAAGCAAATGGATTTGTATGTAGCATTTATGGATCTGGAGAAGGCATATGATAGAGTTGATAGAGATGCTCTGTGGAAGGTATTAAGAATATATGGTGTGGGAGGCAAGTTGTTAGAAGCAGTGAAAAGTTTTTATCGAGGATGTAAGGCATGTGTACGTGTAGGAAGAGAGGAAAGTGATTGGTTCTCAGTGAATGTAGGTTTGCGGCAGGGGTGTGTGATGTCTCCATGGTTGTTTAATTTGTTTATGGATTGGGTTGTTAATGAGGTGAATGCAAGAGTTTTGGAAAGAGGGGCAAGTATGAAGTCTGTTGGGGATGAGAGAGCTTGGGAAGTGAGTCAGTTGTTGTTCGCTGATGATACAGCGCTGGTGGCTGATTCATGTGAGAAACTGCAGAAGCTGGTGACTGAGTTTGGTAAAGTGTGTGAAAGAAGAAAGTTAAGAGTAAATGTGAATAAGAGCAAGGTTATTAGGTACAGCATGGTTGAGGGTCAATTCAATTGGGAGGTGAGTTTGAATGGAGAAAAACTGGTGGAAGTGAAGTGTTTTAGATATCTGGGAGTGGATCTGGCAGCGGATGGAACCATGGAAGCGGAAGTGGATCATAGGGTGGGGGAGGGGGCGAAAATTCTGGGAGCCTTGAAGAATGTGTGGAAGTCGAGAACATTATCTCGGAAAGCAAAAATGGGTATGTTTGAAGGAATAGTGGTTCCAACAATGTTGTATGGTTGCGAGGCGTGGACTATGGATAGAGTTGTGCGCAGGAGGATGGATGTGCTGGAAATGAGATGTTTGAGGACAATGTGTGGTGTGAGGTGGTTTGATCGAGTAAGTAACGTAAGGGTAAGAGAGATGTGTGGAAATAAAAAGAGCGTGGTTGAGAGAGCAGAAGAGGGTGTTTTGAAATGTTTTGGTCACATGGAGAGAATGAGTTAGGAAAGATTGACCAAGAGGAGATATGTGTCGGAGATGGGGGGAACGAGGAGAAGAGGGAGACCAAATTGGAGGTGGAAAGATGGAGTGAAAAAGATTTTATGTGATCGGGGCCTGAACATGCAGGAGGGTGAAAGGAGGGCAAAGAATAGAGTGAATTGGAGCGATGTGGTATACCGGGGTTGACGTGCTGTCAGTGGATTGAATCAAGGCATGTGTATGGGGGTGGGTTGGGCCATTTCTTTCGTCTGTTTCCTTGCGCTGCCTCGCAAACGCGGGAGACAGCGACAAAGCAAAAAAAAAAAAAAAATCTCTTTCTATATATATATATATATATATATATATATATATATATATATATATATATATATATATATATATATTTCTTTCCTTTGTCGCTGTCTCCCGCGTTTGCGAGGTAGCGCAAGCAAACAGACGAAAGAAATGGCACAACCCACCCCCATACACATGTATATACATACGTCCACACACTCAAATATACATACCTACACAGCTTTCCATGGTTTACCCCAGACGCTTCACATGCCCTGATTCAATCCACTGACAGCACGTCAACCCCGGTATACCACATCGATCCAATTCACTCCATTCCTTGCCCTACTCTCACCCTCCTGCATGTTCAGGCCCCGATCACACAAAATCTTTTTCACTCCATCTTTCCACCTCCAATTTGGTCTCCCACTTCTCGTTCCCTCCACCTCCGACACATATATCCTCTTGGTCAATCTTTCCTCACTCATTCTCTCCATGTGCCCAAAACATTTCAAAACACCCTCTTCTGCTCTCTCAACCACGCTCTTTTTATTTCCACACATCTCTCTTACCCTTACGTTACTTACTCGATCAAACCACCTCACACCACACATTGTCCTCAAACATCTCATTTCCAGCACATCCATCCTCCTGCGCACAACTCTATCCATAGTCCACGCCTCGCAACCATACAACATTGTTGGAACCACTATTCCTTCAAACATACCCATTTTTGCTTTCCGAGATAATGTTCTCGACTTCCACACATTCTTCAAGGCTCCCAGGATTTTCGCCCCCTCCCCCACCCTATGATCCACTTCTGCTTCCATGGTTCCATCCGCTGCCAGATCTACTCCCAGATATCTAAAACACTTTACTTCCTCCAGTTTTTCTACATTCAAACTTACCTGCCAATAGACTTGACCCTCAACCGTACTGTACCTAACTACCTTGCTCTTATTCACATTTACTCTTAACTTTCTTCTTTCACACACTTTACCAAACTCAGTCACCAGCTTCTGCAGTTTCTCACATGAATCAGCCACCAGCGCTATATCATCAGCGAACAACAACTGACTCACTTCCCAAGCTCTCTCATCCCCAACAGACTTCATACTTGCCCCTCTTTGCATTCACCTCCCTAACAACCCCATCCATAAACAAATTAAACAACCATGGAGACATCACACACCCCTGCCGCAAACCTACATTCACTGAGAACCAGTCACTTTCCTCTCTTCCTACACGTACACATGCCTTACATCCTCGATAAAAACTTTTCACTGCTTCTAACAACTTGCCTCCCACACCATATATTCTTAATATATTCATATATATATATATACATATATATATATATATATATATATATATATATATATATATATATATATATATATATATATATATATATATATATATATATTTTTCTTTTTTCTTTTAAACTATTCGCCATTTCCCGCGTTAGCGAGGTAGCGTTAGGAACAGGGGACTGGGCCTTTTTTGGAATATCCTCACCTGGCCCCCTCTGTTCCTTCTTTTGGAAAATTAAAAAAAAAAAAAAAAAAACGAGAGGGGAGGATTTCCAGCCCCCCGCTCCCTCCCCTTTTAGTCGCCTTCTACGACACGCAGGGAATACATAGGAAGTATTCTTAATCCCCTATCCCCATATATATATATATATATATATATATATACATATTTTTTTTTTTTTTTTCTTTTTTTTTTCCAAAGGAAGGAGCGGAGAATTGGGCCGGGTGAGGGTATTCCCTCAGGGGCCCGGTCCTCTGTTCTTGATGCTACCTCGCTAACGCGGGAAATGGCGAATAGTTTAAAAGAAAGAAAAAAAAAAAATATATATATATATATATATATATATATATATATATATATATATATATATATATATATATATATATATATATATTGTAACACAAACCTCGCCAGGTGGTAGAGTGTCCCGCAGTGTATCGAGACAGATTTCCCCAGAACTTTTTTAAAGTGGAAGTAAATGTTTATAGTTGTGTTACTGGAGAGATAGTTTTCATTCATGGTGTTTTGACAAGAAAATAGTGAAATTGGAAAAAAAAATGTAGCTTAGACGTTGAAGCTTACTGATACAGTGGTTAAATTGATGAGAACTACTATTGACGTTTGTGTAAATGAATCATACATTTCCCTTTTCCATAGCCAGAGATTGAACCATTATCTGACATTCATTTTCTCATTTCATTTCAAGCTAGAAGTTTCAGTTTTCTGAATTGTTTCTTACTCTTTCATATGTATATATATGTATATGTGTGTGTGTGTGTATATGTGCGTGTGTATGTGTATGTATATATATATATATATATATGTATATCTTTTTCTTTTCTTTTAAACTACTCGCCATTTCCCGCGTTAGCGAGGTAGCGTTAAGAACAGAGGACTGGGCCTTTTTTGGAATACCCTCACCTGGCCCCCTCTGTTACTTCTTTTGGAAAATTAAAAAAAAAGAAAAAAAAATAATAATAATAATAAAATGATAAAAAAATAATATATATTATCCCTTTGGATAGGGGTGAAAGAATACTTCCCACGCATTCCTCGCGTGTCGTAGAAGGCGACTAGAGGGGACTGGAGCGGGGGGCCAGAAATCCTCCCCTCTTTGTATTTTTTAATTTTCTAAAATGGGAAACAGAAGAAGGAGTCACGCGGGGAGGGCTCATCCTCCTCGAAGGCTCAGACTGGGGTGTCTAAATGTGTGTGGATGTAACCAAGAGGTGAAAAAAGGAGAGATAGGTAGTATGTTTGAGGAAAGGAACCTGGATGTTTTGGCCCTGAGTGAAACGAAGCTCAATGGTAAAGGGGAAGAGTGGTTTGGGAATGTCTTGGGAGTAAAGTCAGGGGTTAGTGAGAGGACAAGAGCAAGGGAAGGAGTAGCAGTACTCCTGAAACAGGAGTTGTGGGAGTATGTGATAGAATGTAAGAAAGTAAATTCTCGATTAATATGGGTAAAACTGAAAGTTGATGGAGAGAGATGGGTGATTATTGGTGCATATGCACCTGGGCATGAGAAGAAAGATCATGAGAGGCAAGTGTTTTGGGAGCAGCTGAATGAGTGTTTTAGTGGTTATGATGCACGAGACCGGGTTATAGTGATGGGTGATTTGAATGCAAAGGTGAGTAATGTGGCAGTTGAGGGAATAATTGGTATACATGGGGTGTTCAGTGTTGTAAATGGAAATGGTGAAGAGCTTGTAGATTTATGTGCTGAAAAAGGACTGGTGATTGGGAATACCTGGTTTAAAAAGCGAGATATACATAAGTATACGTATGTAAGTAGGAGAGATGGCCAGAGAGCGTTATTGGATTACGTGTTAATTGACAGGCGCGCGAAAGAGAGACTTTTGGATGTTAATGTGCTGAGAGGTGCAACTGGAGGGATGTCTGATCATTATCTTGTGGAGGCTAAGGTGAAGATTTGTATGGGTTTTCAGAGAAGAAGAGTGAATGTTGGGGTGAAGAGGGTGGTGAGAGTAAGTGAGCTTGGGAAGGAGACTTGTGTGAGGAAGTACCAGGAGAGACTGAGTACAGAATGGAAAAAGGTGAGAACAATGGAAGTAAGGGGAGTGGGGGAGGAATGGAATGTATTTAGGGAATCAGTGACGGATTGCACAAAAGATGCTTGTGGCATGAGAAAAGTGGGAGGTGGGTTGATTAGAAAGGGTAGTGAGTGGTGGGATGAAGAGGTAAGATTATTAGTGAAAGAGAAGAGATAGGCATTTGGACGATTTTTGCAGGGAAAAAATGCATTTGAGTGGGAGATGCATAAAAGAAAGAGACAGAAGGTCAAGAGAAAGGTGCAAGAGGTGAAAAAAAGGGCAAATGAGAATTGGGGTGAGAGAGTATCATTAAATTGTAGGGAGAATAAAAAGATGTTCTGGAAGGAGGTAAATAAAGTGCGTAAGACAGGGGAACAAATGGGAACTTCAGTGAAAGGCGCAAATGGGGAGGTGATAACAAGTAGTGGTGATGTGAGAAGGAGATGGAGTGAGTATTATGAAGGTTTGTTGAATGTGTTTGATGATAGAGTGGCAGATATAGGGTGTTTTGGTCGAGGTGGTGTGCAAAGTGAGAGGGTTAGGGAAAATTATTTGGTAAACAGAGAAGAGGTAGTAAAAGCTTTCGGAAGATGAAAGCCGGCAAGGCAGCAGGTTTGGATGGTACTGCAGTGGAATTCATTAAAAAAGGGGGTGACTGTATTATTGACTGGTTGGTAAGGTTATTTAATGTATGTATGACTCATGGTGAGGTGCCTGAGGATTGGCGGAATGCGTGCATAGTGCCATTGTACAAAGGCAAAGTGGATAAGAGTGACTGCTCAAATTACAGAGGTATAAGTTTGTTGAGTATTCCTGGTAAATTTATGGGAGGGTATTGATTGAGAGAGTGAAGGCATGTACAGAGCATCAGATTGGGGAAGAGCAGTGTGGTTTCAGAAGTGGTAGAGGATATGTGGATCAGGTGTTTGCTTTGAAGAATGTATGTGAGAAATATTTAGAAAAGCAAATGGATTTGTATGTAGCATTTATGGATCTGGAGAAGGCATATGATAGAGTTGATAGAGATGCTCTGTGGAAGGTATTAAGAATATATGGTGTGGGAGGAAAGTTGTTAGAAGCAGTGAAAAGTTTTTATCGAGGATGTAAGGCATGTGTACGTGTAGGAAGAGAGGAAAGTGATTGGTTCTCAGTGAATGTAGGTTTGCGGCAGGGGTGTGTGATGTCTCCATGGTTGTTTAATTTGTTTATGGATTGGGTTGTTAGGGAGGTGAATGCAAGAGTTTTGGAAAGAGGGGCAAGTATGAAGTCTGTTGGGGATGAGAGAGCTTGGGAAGTGAGTCAGTTGTTGTTCGCTGATGATACAGCGCTGGTGGCTGATTCATGTGAGAAACTGCAGAAGCTGGTGACTGAGTTTAGTAAAGTGTGTGAAAGAAGAAAGTTAAGAGTAAATGTGAATAAGAGCAAGGTAATTAGGTACAGTAGGGTTGAGGGTCAAGTCAATTGGGATGTGAGTTTGAATGGAGAAAAACTGGAGGAAGTAAAGTGTTTTAGATATCTGGGAGTGGATCTGGCAGCGGATGGAACCATGGAAGCCGAAGTGGATCATAGTGTGGGGGAGGGGGCGAAAATCTTGGGAGCTTTGAAGAATGTGTGGAAGTCGAGAACATTATCTCGGAAAGCAAAAATGGGTATGTTTGAAGGAATAGTGGTTCCAACAATGTTGTATGGTTGCGAGGCGTGGGCTATGGTTAGAGTTGTGCGCAGGAGGATGGATGTGCTGGAAATGAGATGTTTGAGGACAATGTGTGGTGTGAGGTGGTTTGATCGAGTAAGTAACGTAATGGTAAGAGAGATGTGTGGAAAAAAAAGAGCGTGGTTGAAAGAGCAGAAGAGAGTGTTTTGAAATGGTTTGGGCACATGGAGAGAATGAGTGAGGAAAGATTGACCAAGAGGATATATGTGTCGGAGGTGGAGGGAACGAGGAGAAGTGGGAGACTAAATTGGAGGTGGAAAGATGGAGTGAAAAAGATTTTGTGTGATCGGGGCCTGAACATGCAGGAGGGTGAAAGGAGGGCAAGGAATAGAGTGAATTGGATCGATGTGGTATACGGGGGTTGACGTGCTGTCAGTGGATTGAATAAGGGCATGCAAAGCGTCTGGGGTAAAGTATGGAAAGCTGTGTAGGTATGTATATTTGCGTGTGTGGACGTACGTATATACATGTGTATGGGGGTGGGCTGGGCCATTTCTTTCGTCTGTTCCCTTGCGCTACCTCGCAAACGCGGGAGACAGCGACAAAGCAAAAAAAAAAAAAATCTCTTTCTATATATATATATATATATATATATATATATATATATATATATATATATATATATATATATATATATATTTATTTTTTTTTTATTATCCTTTGTCGCTGTCTCCCGCGTTTGCGAGGTAGCGCAAGGAAACAGACGAAAGAAATGGCCCAACCCCCCCCCATACACATGTATATACATACGTCCACACACGCAAATATACATACCTACACAGCTTTCCATGGCTTACCCCAGACGCTTCACATGCCTTGATTCAATCCACTGACAGCACGTCAACCCCGGTATACCACATCGCTCCAATTCACTCTATTCCTTGCCCTCCTTTCACCCTCCTGCATGTTCAGGCCCCGATCACCCAAAGTCTTTTTCACTCCATCTTTCCACCTCCAATTTGGTCTCCCTCTTCTCCTTGTTCCCTCCACCTCCGACACATATATCCTCTTGGTCAATCTTTCCTCACTCATCGTCTCCATGTGCCCAAACCACTTCAAAACACCGTCTTCTGCTCTCTCAACCACGCTCTTTTTATTTCCACACATCTCTCTTACCCTTCCGTTACTCACTCGATCAAACCACCTCACACCACACATTGTCCTCAAACATCTCATTTCCAGCACATCCATCCTCCTGCGCACAACTCTATCCATAGCCCACGCCTCGCAACCATACAACATTGTTGGAACCACTATTCCTTCAAACATACCCATTTTTGCTTTCCGAGATAATGTTCTCGACTTCCACACATTCTTCAAGGCTCCCAGAATTTTCGCCCCCTCCCCCACCCTATGATCCACTTCCGCTTCCATGGTTCCATCCGCTGCCAGATCCACTCCCAGATATCTAAAACACTTCACTTCCTCCAGTTTTTCTCCATTCAAACTCACCTCCCAATTGACTTGACCCTCAACCCTACTGTACCTAATAACCTTGCTCTTATTCACATTTACTCTTAACTTTCTTCTTCCACACACTTTACCAAACTCAGTCACCAGCTTCTGCAGTTTCTCACATGAATCAGCCACCAGCGCTGTATCGTCAGCGAACAACAACTGACTCACTTCCCAAGCTCTCTCATCCCCAACAGACTTCATACTTTCCCCTCTTTCCAAAACTCTTGCATTTACCTCCCTAACAACCCCATCCATAAACAAATTAAACAACCATGGAGACATCACACACCCCTGCCGCAAACCTACATTCACTGAGAACCAATCACTTTCCTCTCTTCCTACACGTACACATGCCTTACATCCTCGATAAAATCTTTTCACTGCTTCTAACAACTTTCCTCCCACACCATATATTCTTAATACCTTCCACAGAGCATCTCTATCATATATATATATATATATATATATATATATATATATATATATATATATATATATATATATATATATATATATATATATATATATATACATATAGATAGATAGATAGATATAGATATAAATATAGATACATAGATATATGTGAGAGAGAGAGAGAGAGAGAGAGAGAGAGAGAGAGAGAGAGAGAGAGAGAGAGAGAGAGAGAGAGAGAGAGAGAGAGAGAAGGGGTGGGTAGAGATACTAATATATGAAGATTCTAATTGAATTACTATTCAAACTTGCCTTATTAATGAAACAGTTTGAAGGAATTTCACGGTGGATTTTCTTCTTTGTCTATTTTCGCAATTCTTAGTGATTTTAGTAATCCAACAATACTAAAGCTTCTGTACACTGACTCCACACAGAAATATATTATCAAGACTAAGAAACCTTACCACAAGGATAGAGCAGGGAATTCCATATTTATGGAAGGCTTATTTTACTATAATATCTTTATGTCAGGGGTTGTGGATTCACCTTAACCATTACGAACAATTAAAGTTGCGTGATATCACAACCATCTTATACGCTCATATGTATCCTAGCACCACTTAAGCTCACTTTGGGGGGTAAGAAACCATGATATTGTATTGACAAACGAGACGGGAGAAAAGCAATGTTCTACAGAGCTGCACTTGGTGCGTCAGAGGAGATGAAGTTAACAAGAGGAGTCATCACCCATTGGGATAATGGGGAACTGGTCATAATATGTTTGGAAGTTTCCATAATGGGAAATGCACCCCTGGGAGAATACTCGACCCTCTGCTGCTAATTAACTTCACCAGAAGTTTGACCTGGTGATGGAGAATCTTTAGTTTGATAGTGTGTTGTATCTTGTTAATGATTCCATGTGTATTGACTCTTAACATCTTTCATCCAGTTCATTGCAACGTCAAAGTAAAACTAATTATGCGTTTCTGTAAAGGAATGTGTGTGTGGGAGGAGAATGACAACTTCTGGAGAAGACGGGAGAGGCGAGTGTGGGAGTGAGGGAAGCTCAGGAGTGGCCAGGTAAGAGGAGCTCTATGGCCACACTGCTCCACTAGACGACATGGTTAGTAAGATGTCATAATGGAGGTTCATCTTCATATTTTGTTTCTGGTGGTTCCAGTTTCTTATTATCGGTGAATGATTATTGTCGTATGTACGATTATCTTATATCTCATGAGTAACTACCTCTCTCCCCTCAGGTCCTGGCGCGGCAGGGTTAAAGTTCTTCCTATCAGTGAATGATCAGCGTCGATAACTGTGTTACGTCTCTTGAGTAACAACACAAACATTTTGTCCTTTGATCAGACAAATGAGTTTTATCTTTAACTCTGTCATCTCTCAAGTTCTCACTAAACTCTGTAATAAAACCTATATTTCTTAATCAAGTTCTAATGATCTTTATTTCGAAATCATTATGGTTTTCTCTGGTCTTGGTAGGCACATGCTGAAGGACCACTAGAGTCGTGGCATTAGACCCTCGTATACCACTGAGAACATCATGTTCAGACCAAACAGTTTTCTTGGGTCCCGAGACAGTGAACCCTTGCTAACCCATAGATCCAGATGCTTGTAGTCTGAGCCTGAGTAATTTATCACAATCATCTGCTGATGGAATTTCTTGTGCAGAGTCACACTGGCTTTGTAAGATATTATGGTTAGTTTAACTGAGAGCAAAAGTTTAGATAGATAACACAGACAGAGATCATTGTATATAAGCAAGTATTTCTCTATTATTCTCAATGGTTGTCGAACCCCTTGCGTGAGGGGATAGTGAGGCCCACCTTCGGTGAGTAGTTTTCTCTGGGGTTGGAGATTCGTGGAGGAATGAGTTGGGCCTTAAAATGGGGTCTCGCACCCGTAACCGCAAGACCCTGCACCCCTGGCTCACCCGAGGAGGCGAAACGATTTTTGGTTAGATAGATAGATAGATAGATAGATAGATATATAGATAAATAGATAGATAAAACTGTAAACATATAGATAAATGGATAGATAAACACCGTCGTATGTAAACACTACGTCCATTGTAATAAGATTACTACACTTCATTGACTTATCCATTCAGTTATTGGATCACTAACAAAATCATTATATCTTTTTACTATTTGTTGATTAAGATTCTTGATGTGAACGGTTGATACAATGAATTATTTATGGACTTCACCGCTACCCGTGTTACCTTCAGCAATGTTCTCCACTAAGTTAAGGTCACCTAGACCCAGAGTAAACACAGAAGTAACCGTATTCTAACTCACACAATGATGTCGTTATAGTATGCTTGGCTATTAGCTGACATATAACCTGTTTGCCTGTTGCCACTCCTTCCAAGGTTATTTGATTATTCCCAGCTCTATCAAAGGTATATCCAACATTAGGGGTTGAATCGTATGAAGAGACTTATGGCTACCATACAGAGTTGCCTCTATATTGTGAATGTACAACACACTGTATCTGGCATTAGTAACATGAAACATCTGAGGTATCATGGTATTTGACGTAGATCCTTAACTTTGTATTACTCTTTTATTCATGAAGTAAGATATACTTTTTAGTGTAGCTATACAACGCTGGATTCAAGATAGTCATGTCTATAATGTGTCCAGCACTTCACTATACTCGTCTTCAGTATAGGGAACAGGATCATATGTAATGAGGATTATATTTGATAAGGGAGCTAATGATAGACCGGTGTATCAATCTCACATCCGAATCAGGGTGTAGTAATTGATTATTTTGACGCTGCCGGAGAATCGGTTGCAATTATCCGAACACACTGATAAGATAATAGATATCTTTCTATTATGAAACATCTTGACCTGCATATTACTTTAAAGAAAAAGAAACTTTGGTTTTGTGTGATAGGAGAAGTTTGGGTGGCAGGGGGAGGAGCAGCAGCAGCAACTGTTGCGTAGAGGTGAGGGTTTGTGGAAGGAGGTGAGTTGGATTTTTGTGCCTGACGCACTGCGCGAAGCTGCTCCTTCTTACGTGGGCACAGTCCAGATACAGCAACGTGATTATCTTTACAGTTAACGCACTTTGCTGCCTGAACGCTGCACTCACGAAAACCATGACCAGTTTCAGCGCATTGACTACAGGTTTGTTGGGGTTATTTACAGTTCTTTGTTTCATGTCCGAATTGCAAACATTTGTAGCATTGCTGAACGTCGAGATATTCATCTTTTTTCAGGTATTTTGCTGGCATAGAGATCATGGGGAACAGGATTCCTCGTGAGAGCAGGCGATCGGCCTCGGTCGGGTTTGAACATTGAATTTTTATTGATCTAGAGTTGTTAGGTTTATAAACGCTGATGACGTTGACGTCATCTTTTTTCACCATTGATGGCTTCAACAATTTCCGTGGGGCTGAGGGTCAAGATAGATGCATCAACATTATAGGCAACAATGGTACATCTAGCTTGAAGGGGGGGGGGGGGGGGCCCTTGAACGATTTGGTAGTTATTTTTTGCTAGTTCATCGAGGAGAGGCTTAGATAGGATTGTATCTAAATCACTATCTTTGCCCAAGCAAATTTTAAATAGATATTTATTCGTAGGGAATTGAATTACCCTAGTGGGACGGATCTGAGTGGTCTTGAAAACGATGGACAGAAGTTCGAACGTGGAAGGGGGGGGGGGTAGGACAATCAGTTTTTATAAATTTAGGTCGTATGTCGGGCGGCATGTTGGTGGGATCAGTGTACTAGTGCTTGAAAACGTGAGTGAGGGACGCTCGACGGTCCAAGGTAGGGGAGAGGTAAGAGAGAGTGAAGGGTCTCCACCCCGTCAGGTGAGAACAGGTCCACTCCAGCCTCCACTCCTCAGGAAAATGAGTTTTCCAGAATGGGGTGGGGAAGCTGGGGTAGAGATTGCTCAAACCTAGCGGTCGAGAGATGGATGATGGATGATGAAAATAAAGAAAATAGAAAAGGGATATGAAGATGGACTGGAGGCAACGCGGGGGTGTGGGGATCAGCGAGGGTGGTGAGGGAACAGCTTGGCTGCGTCAGCTCACCGTAACTGTCGCCCGCGGGAAGGAGGCAATGTTACTATCCGCTTCTTTCTCCTCCCTCTTCTTTTTTCGGTCTTCTCTCTTCTTTCTTCTGTCTTCTGTCTACTCTCTTCTGTCTTCTGTCTTCTCTCTTCTTTCTTCTGTCTTCTGTCTTCTCTCTTCTTTCGCCTTCTTTCGCCAGACGGACCTTAACGAGGAGCGTAATATGGAGGAGAGGATGGAGGAGGTGGTCCACTATGATGATAAACCTGCTGAGTTCTGGCAACGTGTCGTCTATGGTGACGAAAACACATTCACCTCAGATGGTCATCCACAAACACATTATGTTGGGCCTAACACCAGGCTACTCTCTCTCTCTCTCTCTCTCTCTCTCTCTCTCTCTCTCTCTCTCTCTCTCTCTCTCTCTCTCTCGTGGCTGCCTATTCCTAACAATAGGTGCCTCAGCTTCATCCATATCCATAGATTGGTGTTGTCTGTAGGTTGGAGAATGCCTCACTACTGCAACGTAACTGAACGTCAAACAAATTGAAGGAAATACGTTATCCCACAACATAATAACTATCTGCAGCCTTGTTATCCTACAACATGGTAACTATCTGCAGCCTTGTTATCCTACAACATAGTAACTATCTGCCGCCTTGTTATCCTACAACATAGTAACTACTCCAGCCTTGTTATCCTACAACATAGTAACTATCTGCAGCCTTGTTATCCTACAACAGAGTAACTATCTGCAGCCTTGTTATCCTACAACATAGTAACTATCTGCAGCATTGTTATCCTACAACATAGTAACTACTGCAGCCTTGTTATCCTACAACATAGTAACTATCTGCAGCCTTGTTATCCTACAACATAGTAACTATCTGCCGCCTTGTTATCCTACACCATAGTAACTATCTGCTTCCTTGTTATCCTACAACATAGTAACTATCTGCAGCCTTGTTAGGTTTCTACTGTATATATGTCACACAACCGTAACTAGTTTAACATATTGCCATGATTCAGCAACACCTACACAAACGTTAATGATCAATAAAACCTCCATCATAATGTGGTATGTTTGACATACACACTTCACTATCACTTATATAGTCACAGTGGACGAGTCTGAACGATTAATTATCGTGCCCTGGCAACCTACCGGACGCACTGGGACGGTGCCAGGTCATGATGATTAAACCTTCACACTCGTCCACCATGACTATAGATGGGTTAATGATGTGTGGCTACTGTATGTTGCCACATGTGCCACACCTGCAACGATCCCGGACGGACCCTTGCTGCTGCTGCTGCTGCTGTCATAGCCGGTCGTGTGGAGACGTGGCACCACAGCGACCGACCGACGCCGTCCTGGAGTACACGTCACATGGTGACGTCAGCCATGTCTGAGGCTGGACTGTGTTAGCACAGCGCCAGGATATACTCGTTGTTTATATATTAATTAAGATGTGAAGCAGGTCTTACTTTGGTTTTCCTGAACATATGACACAATATATTGTAAATATAGTATTATATTACCTGAGCGTAATAGAGTATATGATTTTGCCTAACAATCATATTGTAATGATGGCCAGTCAGCGACCAACCATACATAATTGTCATACATTGCATTACACAGGTGATGTGTATTAACGTGACACGTGAGGTGTTTGGTCACGTGATTAGATCCGTGATGTGTGTGTGTGTGTGTGTGTGTGTGTGTGTGTTTGCTTTGTCGCTGTCTCCCGCGTTTGCGAGGTAGCGCAAGGAAACAGACGAAAGAAATGGCCTAACCCACCCCCATACACATGTATATACATACGTCCACCCACGCAAATATACATACCTAAACAGCTTTTCATGGTTTACCCCAGACGCTTCACATGCCCTGATTCAATCCACTGACAGCACGTCAACCCCGGTATACCACATCGATCCATATTCACTCTATTCCTTGCCCTCCTTTCACCCTCCTGCATGTTCAGGCCCCGATCACTCAAAATCTTTTTCACTCCATCTTTCCACCTCCAATTTGGTCTCCCACTTTTCGTTACCTCCACCTCCGACACATATATCCTCTTGGTCAATCTTTCCTCACTCATTCTCTCCATGTGCCCAAACCATTTCAAAACACCCTCTTCTGCTCTCTCAACCACGCTCTTTTTATTTCCACACATCTCTCTTACCCTTACGTTACTTACTCGATCAAACCACCTCACACCACACATTGTCCTCAAACATCTCATTTCCAGCACATCCATCCTCCTGCGCACAACTCTATCCATAGCCCACGCCTCGCAACCATACAACATTGTTGGAACCACTATTCCTTCAAACATACCCATTTTTGCTTTCCGAGATAATGTTCTCGACTTCCACACATTCTTCAAGGCTCCCAGGATTTTCGCCCCCTCCCCCACCCTATGATCCACTTCCGCTTCCATGGTTCCATCCGCTGCCAGATCCACTCCCAGATATCTAAAACACTTTATTTCCTCCAGTTTTTCTCCATTCAAACTCACCTCCCAATTGACTTGACCCTCAACTCTACTGAACCTAATAACCTTGCTCTTATTCACATTTACTCTTAACTTTCTTCTTTCACACACTTTACCAAACTCAGTCACCAGCTTCTGCAGTTTCTCACATGAATCAGCCACCAGCGCTGTATCATCAGCGAACAACAACTGACTCACTTCCCAAGCTCTCTCATCCCCAACACGTGTGTGTGTAATATAGTGTAATATAGTGTGTGTGTGGGTAATAAGCACATGACGTCATTCGTTGATCACATTATCGGCACACAAAGATCGGCCTGCATACGTCACCAATGTGAATCACGTGACCCACTGGTCTCCCATGATAAATGACCAATGTGTATGACCAATGTGTGTTTATATAAACATATGTTAACAAGGGGATATCGGTAGTTGGCGATATATGGCAACTCCCGACATCAGGGCTACCAACATGTGCTACGACCGACACTAATATTTCAGTGAGTTTCGTAGTGTGTTGCCAAATGTTTCACTCATATTGTACACCGATACTTTTGTGATGTAGTGTACATACTGCGTCTTATATACTGACATGATTTTCATTGTTCACAAGATACAAGGAGGAATTAATGACCACTTAGCTGAGCCTCAACAATACTGAGATATACAATACAAAATGTCAAATGTATTAAGAATATGAACGAGGGGAAAGAGAGGGGGGGTGGGGGGGTGGGGGGGTGAGGATCTGGTGGAAGGTCAAAGTGGTGGTCAGGTTAAGGTTGGGTCACCGCTGCCAGACGTAGCGTAACACAATGTTATTAATGGTCATATCTGCAGTGCCTTACACACATGTCTCACTCCCCACAGGTGTTAGTGGTGTCATGTCTCACTCCCCACAGGTGTTAGTGGTGTCATGTCTCAATCCCCACAGGTGTTAGTGGTGTCATGTCTCAATCCCCACAGGTGTTAGTGGTGTCATGTCTCACTCCCCACAGGTGTTAGTGGTGTCGTGTCTCACTCCCCACAGGTGTTAGTGGTGTCATGTCTCACTCCCCACAGGTGTTAGTGGTGTCATGTCTCACTCCCCACAGGTGTTAGTGGTGTCATGTCTCAATCCCCACAGGTGTTAGTGGTGTCATGTCTCACTCCCCACAGGTGTTAGTGGTGTCATGTCTCACTCCCCACAGGTGTTAGTGGTGTCGTGTCTCAATCCCCACAGGTGTTAGTGGTGTCATGTCTCAATCCCCACAGGTGTTAGTGGTGTCATGTCTCACTCCCCACAGGTGTTAGTGGTGTCATGTCTCACTCCCCACAGGTGTTAGTGGTGTCATGTCTCACTCCCCACAGGTGTTAGTGGTGTCATGTCTCACTCCCCACAGGTGTTAGTGGTGTCATGTCTCACTCCCCACAGGTGTTAGTGGTGTCATGTCTCACTCCCCACAGGTGTTAGTGGTGTCATGTCTCACTCCCCACAGGTGTTAGTGGTGTCATGTCTCACTCCCCACAGGTGTTAGTGGTGTCATGTCTCACTCCCCACAGGTGTTAGTGGTGTCATGTCTCACTCCCCACAGGTGTTAGTGGTGTCATGTCTCACTCCCCACAGGTGTTAGTGGTGTCATGTCTCACTCCCCACAGGTGTTAGTGGTGTCATGTCTCACTCCCCACAGGTGTTAGTGGTGTCATGTCTCACTCCCCACAGGTGTTAGTGGTGTCATGTCTCACTCCCCACAGGTGTTAGTGGTGTCATGTCTCACTCCCCACAGGTGTTAGTGGTGTCATGTCTCACTCCCCACAGGTGTTAGTGGTGTCATGTCTCACTCCCCACAGGTGTTAGTGGTGTCATGTCTCAATCCCCACAGGTGTTAGTGGTGTCATGTCTCACTCCCCACAGGTGTTAGTGGTGTCATGTCTCACTCCCCACAGGTGTTAGTGGTGTCATGTCTCACTCCCCACAGGTGTTAGTGGTGTCATGTCTCACTCCCCACAGGTGTTAGTGGTGTCATGTCTCACTCCCCACAGGTGTTAGTGGTGTCATGTCTCACTCCCACAGGTGTTAGTGGTGTCATGTCTCACTCCCCACAGGTGTTAGTGGTGTCATGTCTCACTCCCCACAGGTGTTAGTGGTGTCATGTCTCACTCCCCACAGGTGTTAGTGGTGTCATGTCTCACTCCCCACAGGTGTTAGTGGTGTCATGTCTCACTCCCCACAGGTGTTAGTGGTGTCATGTCTCACTCCCCACAGGTGTTAGTGGTGTCATGTCTCACTCCCCACAGGTGTTAGTGGTGTCATGTCTCACTCCCCACAGGTGTTAGTGGTGTCATGTCTCACTCCCCACAGGTGTTAGTGGTGTCATGTCTCACTCCCCACAGGTGTTAGTGGTGTCATGTCTCACTCCCCACAGGTGTTAGTGGTGTCATGTCTCACTCCCCACAGGTGTTAGTGGTGTCATGTCTCACTCCCCACAGGTGTTAGTGGGTGTCATGTCTCAATCCCCACAGGTGTTAGTGGGGTCATGTCTCACGTCCCCTACAGATGTTAGTGGTGTCATGTCTCACTCCCCACAGGTGTTAGTGGTGTCATGTCTCAATCCCCACAGGTGTTAGTGGTGTCTGTCTCACTCCCCACAGGTGTTAGTGGGTGTCATGTCTCACTCCCCACAGGTGTTAGTGGTGTCATGTCTCACTCCCCACAGGTGTTAGTGGCTTCATGTCTCAATCCCCACAGGTGTTAGTGGTGTCGTGTCTCACTCCCCACAGGTGTTAGTGGTGTCATGTCTCAATCCCCACAGGTGTTAGTGGTGTCATGTCTCACTCCCCACAGGTGTTAGTGGTGTCATGTCTCAATCCCCACAGGTGTTAGTGGTGTCATGTCTCAATCCCCACAGTGTTAGTGGTGTCATGTCTCACTCCCCACAGGTGTTAGTGGTGTCATGTCTCAATCCCACAGGTGTTAGTGGTGTCATGTCTCAACCCACAGAAGTGTTAGTGGTGTCATGTCTCACTCCCCACAGGTGTTAGTGGTGTCATGTCTCACTCCCCACAGGTGTTAGTGGTGTCATGTCTCACTCCCCACAGGTGTTAGTGGTGTCATGTCTCACTCCCCACAGGTGTTAGTGGAGTCATGTCTCACTCCCCTCAGGTGTTAGTGGCGTCATGTCTCACTCCCCACAGGTGTTAGTGGTGTCATGTCTCACTCCCCACAGGTGTTAGTGGTGTCATGTCTCAACCCCACAGGTGTTAGTGGTGTCATGTCTCAATCCCCACAGGTGTTAGTGGTGTAATGTCTCACTCACCACAGTTGTTAGTGATGTCATGTCTCAATCCCCACAGGTGTTAGTGGTGTTGTGTCTCAATCCCCACAGGTGTTAGTGGTGTCATGTCTCATTCCCCACAGGTGTTAGTGGTGTCACGTCTCAGTCCCCACAGGTGTTAGTGGTGTCATGTCTCACTCCCCACAGTTGTTAGTGATGTCATGTCTCAATCCCCACAGGTGTTAGTGGTGTCATGTCTCACTCCCCACAGGTGTTAGTGGTGCCATGTCTCAATCCCCACAGGTGTTAGTGGTGTCATGTCTCAATCCCCACAGGTGTTAGTGGTGTCATGTCTCACTCCCCACAGTTGTTAGTGATGTCATGTCTCAATCCCCACAGGTGTTAGTGGTGTCATGTCTCACTCCCCACAGGTGTTAGTGGTGCCATGTCTCAATCCCCACAGGTGTTAGTGGTGTCACGTCTCAATCCCCACAGTTGTTAATGGTGTCATGTCTCACTCCCCACAGTTGATAGTGATGTCATGTCTCAATCCCCACAGGTGTTAGTGGTGTCATGTCTCACTCCCCACAGGTGTTAGTGGTGCCATGTCTCAATCCCCACAGGTTTAGTGGTGTCATGTCTCAATCCCCACAGGTGTTAGTGGTGTCATGTCTCAATCGCCGCAGGTGTTAGTGGTATCATGTCTCAATCCCCACAGGTGCTAGTGGTGTCATGTCTCAACCCACAGATGTTAGTGGTGTCATGTCTCACTCCCCACAGGTGTTAGTGGTGTCATGTCTCACTCCCCACAGGTGTTAGTGGTGTCATGTCTCACTCCCCACAGGTGTTAGTGGTGTCATGTCTCACTCCCCACAGGTGTTAGTGGAGTCATGTCTCACTCCCCTCAGGTGTTAGTGGCGTCATGTCTCACTCCCCACAGGTGTTAGTGGTGTCATGACTCACTCCCCACAGGTGTTAGTGGTGTCATGTCTCAACCCCACAGGTGTTAGTGGTGTCATGTCTCAATCCCCACAGGTGTTAGTGGTGTAATGTCTCACTCACCACAGTTGTTAGTGATGTCATGTCTCAATCCCCACAGGTGTTAGTGGTGTTGTGTCTCAATCCCCACAGGTGTTAGTGGTGTCATGTCTCATTCCCCACAGGTGTTAGTGGTGTCACGTCTCAGTCCCCACAGGTGTTAGTGGTGTCATGTCTCACTCCCCACAGTTGTTAGTGTTGTCATGTCTCAATCCCCACAGGTGTTAGTGGTGTCATGTCTCACTCCCCACAGGTGTTAGTGGTGCCATGTCTCAATCCCCACAGGTGTTAGTGGTGTCATGTCTCAATCCCCACAGGTGTTAGTGGTGTCATGTCTCAATCGCCGCAGGTGTTAGTGGTATCATGTCTCAATTCCCACAGGTGTTAGTGGTGTCATGTCTCAACCCCACAGGTGTTAGTGGTGTCATGTCTCACTCCCCACAGGTGTTAGTGGTGTCATGTCTCACTCCCCACAGGTGTTAGTGGTGTCATGTCTCACTCCCCACAGGTGTTAGTGGTGTCATGTCGAGATCCCCACAGGTGTTAGTGGTGTCATGTCTCACTCCCCACAGGTGTTAGTGGTGTCATGTCTCACTCCCCACAGGTGTTAGTGGTGTCATGTCTCACTCCCTATAGGTGTTAGTGGTGTCATGTCTCAATCCCCACAGGTGTTAGTGGTGTCATGTCTCACTCCCCACAGGTGTTAGTGGTGTCATGTCTAACTCCCCACAGGTGTTAGTGGTGTCATGTCTCACTCCCCACAGGTGTTAGTAGTGTCATGTCGAGATCCCCACAGGTGTTAGTGGTATCATGTCTCACTCCCCACAGGTGTTAGTGGTGTCATGTCTCACTCCCCACACGTGTTAGTGTTGTCATGTCTCACTCCCTATAGGTGTTAGTGGTGTCATGTCTCAATCCCCACAGGTGTTAGTGGTGTCATGTCTCACTCCCCACAGGTGTTAGTGGTGTCATGTCTCACTCCCCACAGGTGTTAGTGGTCTCATGTCTCAATCCCCACAGGTGTTAGTGGTGTCATGTCTCACTCCCCACAGGTGTTAGTGGTGTCATGTCAAGATATTTCCTACAAGTGGCTTCTGTCTGACGTGTAGTTCATTCATATTTACACAATATCCCCTGCATGACCTGACCTAACACTCGTATTACTCTTCAACTCTTGTAACTGATCCAGAATGACAAAGTTCCCTTCATCCTCATTGATCCTGGCTACTGAACTCTCTGGCTATATATGCTTCCTCCCTGATTCAAGCCTCACACTTGATATATATGGCACATATAGTTATGTATATGAGCGTGTGTGGACGTGTGTGAACATACATGTGTATGTGGGTGGGTTACGCCATTCTTTCGTCTGTTTCCTTGCGTTACCTCGGTAACGCGGAAGACAGCGACAAAGTATAATACATAAAATGAATAGATAAATTGATATATATATATATATATATATATATATATATATATATATATATATATATATATATATATATATATATATATATATATATATATATATATATATATATATATATATATATATATATATATATATATATATATATATATATATATATATATATATATATATATATATATATATATATATGAGAGTTGGGGTGAGAGACTATCAGTAAATTTTACGGAGAATAAAAAGATGTTCTGGAAGGAGGTAAATAGGGTGCGTAAGACAAGGGAGCAAATGGGAACTTCAGTGAAGGGCGTAAATGGGGAGGTGATAACAAGTAGCGGTGATGTGAGAAGGAGATGGAATGAGTATTTTGAAGGTTTGTTGAATGTGTCTGATGACAGAGTGGCAGATATAGGGTGTTTTGGTCGAGGTGGTGTGCAAAGTGAGAGGGTTAGGGAAAATGATTTGGTAAACAGAGAAGAGGTAGTAAAAGCTTTGCGGAAGATGAAAGCCGGCAAGGCAGCAGGTTTGGATGGTATTGCAGTGGAATTTATTAAAAAAGGGGGTGACTGTATTGTTGACTGGTTGGTAAGGTTATTTAATGTATGTATGACTCATGGTGAGGTGCCTGAGGATTGGCGGAATGCGTGCATAGTGCCATTGTACAAAGGCAAAGGGGATAAGAGTGAGTGCTCAAATTACAGAGGTATAAGTTTGTTGAGTATTCCTGGTAAATTATATGGGAGGGTATTGATTGAGAGGGTGAAGGCATGTACAGAGCATCAGATTGGGGAAGAGCAGTGCGGTTTCAGAAGTGGTAGAGGATGTGTGGATCAGGTGTTTGCTTTGAAGAATGTATGTGAGAAATACTTAGAAAAGCAAATGGATTTGTATGTAGCATTTATGGATCTGGAGAAGGCATATGATAGAGTTGATAGAGATGCTCTGTGGAAGGTATTAAGAATATATGGTGTGGGAGGCAAGTTGTTAGAAGGAGTGAAAAGTTTTTATCGAGGATGTAAGGCATGTGTACGTGTAGGAAGAGAGGAAAGTGATTGGTTCTCAGTGAATGTAGGTTTGCGGCAGGGGTGTGTGATGTCTCCATGGTTGTTTAATTTGTTTATGGATGGGGTTGTAAGGGAGGTAAATGCAAGAGTCCTGGAAAGAGGGGCAAGTATGAAGTCTGTTGGGGATGAGAGAGCTTGGGAAGTGAGTCAGTTGTTGTTCGCTGATGATACAGCGCTGGTGGCTGATTCATGTGAGAAACTGCAGAAGCTGGTGACTGAGTTTGGTAAAGTGTGTGGAAGAAGAAAGTTGAGAGTAAATGTGAATAAGAGCAAGGTTATTAGGTACAGTAGGGGTGAGGGTCAAGTCAATTGGGAGGTGAGTTTGAATGGAGAAAAACTGGAGGATGTGAAGTGTTTTAGATATCTGGGAGTGGATCTGTCAGCGGATGGAACCATGGAAGCGGAAGTGGATCATAGGGTGGGGGAGGGGGCGAAAATTTTGGGAGCCTTGAAAAATGTGTGGAAGTCGAGAACATTATCTCGGAAAGCAAAAATGGGTATGTTTGAGGGAATAGTGGTTCCAACAATGTTGTATGGTTGCGAGGCGTGGGCTATGGATAGAGATGTGCGCAGGAGGATGGATGTGCTGGAAATGAGATGTTTGAGGACAATGTGTGGTGTGAGGTGGTTTGATCGAGTAAGTAACGTAAGGGTAAGAGAGATGTGTGGAAATAAAAAGAGCGTGGTTGAGAGCAGAAGAGGGTGTTTTGAAATGGTTTGGGCACATGGAGAGAATGAGTGAGGAGAGATTGACCAAGAGGATATATGTGTCGGAGGTGGAGGGAACGAGGAGAAGAGGGAGACCAAATTGGAGGTGGAAAGATGGAGTGAAAAAGATTTTGTGTGATCGGGGCCTGAACATGCAGGAGGGTGAAAGGAGGGCAAGGAATAGAGTGAATTGGAGTCATGTGGTATACAGGGGTTGACGTGCTGTCAGTGGATTGAATCAAGTCATGTGAAGCGTCTGGGGTAAACCATGGAAAGCTGTGTAGGTATGTATATTTGCGTGTGTGGACGTGTGTATGTACATGTGTATGGGGGGGGGGGGGGTTGGGCCATTTCTTTCGTCTGTTTCCTTGCGCTACCTCGCAAACGCGGGAGACAGCGACAAAGTATAAAAAAAAAAAAAAAAATATATATATATATATATATATATATATGTATATATATAAATATATATATATATATATATATATATATATATATATATATATATATATATATATATATATATATATATATATATATATATATATATATATATATATATATATATGTATGTGAGAAATACTTAGAAAAGTAAATGGATTTGTATGTAGCATTTATGGATCTGGAGAAGGCATATGATAGAGTTGATAGAGATGCTCTGTGGAAGGTATTAAGAATATATGGTTTGGGAGGCAAGTTGTTAGAAGCAGTGAAAAGTTTTTATCGAGGATGTAACGCTTGTGTACGTGTAGGAAGAGAGGAAAGTGATTGGTTCTCAGTGAATGTAGGTTTGGGGCAGGGGTGTGTGATGTCTCCATGGTTGTTTGATTTGTTTATGGATGGGGTTGTTAGGGAGGTGAATGCAAGAGTTTTGGAAAGAGGGGCAAGTATGAAGTCTGTTGGGGATGAGAGAGCTTGGGAAGTGAGTCAGTTGTTGTTCGCTGATGATACAGCGCTGGTGGCTGATTCATAATAGAAACTGCAGAAGCTGGTGACTGAGTTTGGTAAAGTGTGTGAAAGAAGAAAGTTAAGAGTAAATGTGAATAAGAGCAAGGTTATTAGGTGCAGTAGGGTTGAGGGTCAAGTCAATTGGGAGGTGAGTTTGAATGGAGAAAAACTGGAGGAAGTGAAGTGTTTTTAGATATCTGGGAGTGGATCTGGCAGCGGGTGGAACCATGGAAGCGGAAGTGGATCATAGGGTGGGGGAGGGGGCGAAAATTCTCGGAGCCTTGAAGAATGTGTGGAAGTCGAGAACATTATCTCGGAAAGCAAAAATGGGTATGTTTGAAGGAATAGTGGTTCCAACAATGTTGTATGGTTGCGAGGCGTGGACTATGGATAGAGTTGTGCGCAGGAGGATGGATGTGCTGGAAATGAGATGTTTGAGGAAAATGTGTGGTTTGAGGTGGTTTGATCGAGTAAGTAACGTAAGGGTAAGAGAGATGTGTGGAAATAAAAAGAGCGTGGTTGAGAGAGCAGAAGAGGGTGTTTTGAAATGGTTTGGTCACATGGAGAGAATGAGTGAGGAAAGATTGACCAAGAAGATAAATGTGTCGGAGGTGGAGGGAACGAGGAGAAGAGGGAGACCAAATTGGAGGTGGAAAGATGGAGTGAAAAAGATTTTGTGTGATCGGGGCCTGAACGTGCAGGAGGGTGAAAGGAGGGCAAGGAATAGAGTGAATTGGAGCGATGTGGTATACCGGGGTTGACGTGCTGTCAGTGGATTGAATCAAGGCATGTGAATCGTCTGGGGTAAACCATGGAAAGCTGTGTAGGTATGTATATTTGCGTGTGTGTGGATGTATGTATATACATGTGTATGGGGTGGGTTGGGCCATTTCTTTCGTCTGTTTCCTAGCGCTACCTATATATATATATATATATATATATATATATATATATATATATATATATATATATATATATATATATATATATATATATATATATATATATATATATATATATATATATATATATATACACACAGACACATACATATATACCCATGCACACAATTCACACTGTATGCCTTTATTCATTCCCATGGCCACCTCGCCACACATGGAATACCATCCCCCTTCCCCCTCATGTGTGCGAGGTAGCGCTAGGAAAAGACACCAAAGGCCACATTCGTTCACACTCAGTCTCTAGCTGTCATGCAATAATGCCCGAAACCACAGCTCCCTTTCCACATCCAGGCCCCACAGAACTTTCCATGGTTTACCCCAGACGCTTCACATGCCCTGATTCAATCCACTGACAGCACGTCAACCCCGGTATACCACATCTATCCAATTCACTCTATTCCTTGCCCGCCTTTCACCCTCCTGCATGTTCAGGCCCCGATCACACAAAATCTTTTTCACTCCATCTTTCCACATCCAATTTGGTCTCCCACTTCTCCTCGTTCCCTCCACCTCCGACACACATATCCTCTTGGTCAATCTTTCTTGGTCACTCATTCTCTCCATGTGTCCAAACCATTTCAAAACACCCTTTTCTGCTCTCTCAACCACGCTCCTTTTATTTCCACACATCTCTCTTACCCTTACATTACTTACTCGATCAAACCACCTCACACCACACATTGTCCTCAAACATCTCATTTCCAGCACATCCATCCTCCTGCGCACAACTCTATCCATAGCCCACGCCTCGCAACCATACAACATTGTTGGAACCACTTTTCCTTCAAACATACCCATTTTTGCTTTCCGAGATAATGTTCTCGACTTCCACACATTCTTCAAGGCTCCCAGGATTTTCGCCCCCTCCCCCACCCTATGATTCACTTCCGCTTCCATGGTTCCATCCGCTGCCAGATCCACTCCCAGATATCTAAAACACATTACTTCCTCCAGTTTTTCTCCATTCAAACCCCCCCCAATTGATTTTCCCCTCAACTCTATAAACCTAATAACCTTTCTATTAAATTTACTTTTAATTTTCTTTTTCACACCTTTACCAAACTGTCACCAGCTTTGCAGTTTCCACATGAATCGCCCCCACGTTATCTCAGCGAAAAACAACTGCTCACTTCCCCAAGCTCTCTCATCCCCAAAACCCGTGTGTGTGTAAATGGAATAATGTGTGTGTGGGAAATACACATGACGTTATTCTTGATCACTTTAAATGGGCACCCAAAGATCGGCCTGCATACGTCACCAGTAAATCACGTGCCCCCGGGTCCCCCTTTTAAATGCCCAAATGTTATGACCAATGGTGTTTATTAAACATATTTTTAACAAGGGGTATCGTAGTGGCAATAGGGCAACTCCCACATCAGGGCTCCAACATTGCTACGACCGCCCTAATATTTCAGTGATTTTTGTAGTGTGTTGCCAAATTTTTTCCTCAATTGTACCCCCATACTTTTTGGGGGAAGTTAAAATTCCCGGGTCTTATTTGACATGATTTCATTGTTAAAAATACAAGGAGGAATTAATCCCCACTTAGCTGAGCTCAAAAATACTGAGATATACAAACAAAATGTAAAATGTATTAAGAATTAAACAGGGGGAAAGAAGGGGGGGGGGGGGGTGGGGGGGGGGATTGGGGGAAGGTCAAAGTGGTGGTAGGTTAAGGTGGGTCACCGCTGCGGACTAGCTAAACAATGTTTTTAAATACCCCTTCGCGTCCCTTTTCCCCCCCCCTGTCTACTCCCCCACAGGTTTAGGGTGTAAAATTCTACCCCCAGGTGTTAGTGGTGTCATGTCTAAATCCCCCACAGTGTTAGTGGTGTCATGCCCAATCCCCACAGGTGTTAGTGGTTAAGTCCACTCCCCACAGGGGGGTAGGGGTGTCGTGTCCACTCCCCACAGGTGTTGTGGTGTCATGTCTCACTCCCACAGTGTTAGTGGTGCGTGTCTCACTCCCACAGTGTTAGTGGTGTCATGTCTCAATCCCCACAGGTGTTAGTGGTGTAAATGTCTCACTCCCACGGGTTTGTTAGGGTGTCATGTCTCAATCCCACTGGTGTTAGGGGGTGTCGTGTCTCATCCCCACAGGTGTTAGTGGTTCATGTCTCTTCCCCACAGGTGTTAGTGGGGGTCCGTGTCTCAATCCCCACAGGTGTTGTGGTTCATGTCTCAATCCCCACAGGTTTAGTGGTGTCATGTCTCACTCCCCACAGGTGTTAGTGGTGTATGTCTCACTCCCCACAGGTGTTAGTGTTGTCATGTCGAATCCCCACGGGTGTTAGTGGTGTCAGTCTCACTCCCCACAGGTTTTTAGTGGTGTCATGTCTCACTCCCCAAGGTGATAGTGTGTCATGTTTCAATACCCCACAGGGTAGTGGTGCCACGTCCTCAACCCCCACAGGTGTTAGTGGTGCATGTCTCACTCCCCACAGGTGTTAGTGGTTTTCATGTTTAATCCCACAGGGTTAGTGTGTGCCACGTTCATCCCCACAGGTGTTAGTGGTGTCATGTCTCACTCCCTAGAGTTGTTAGGGGATGTCATTCTCATCCCCACAGGTGTTAGTGGTGTTATCTAAATCCCCACGGGTGTTGTGGTGTCTTTGTCCTCATTCCCTACAGGTGTTAGTGGTGTCACGTCTCAATCCCCACAGTTGTTAATGGTGTCATGTCTCACTCCCCACAGTTGATTAGTGATGTCATGTCTCAATCCCCACAGGTGTTAGTGGTGTCATGTCTCACTCCCCACAGGTGTTTGTGGTGCCATGTCTCAATCCCCACAGGTGTTAGTGGTGTCATGCCCTCACTCCCCACAGGTGTTAGTGGTGTCATGTCTCATCCCCTATAGGTGTTAGTGGTATCATGTCTCAATCCCCACAGGTGCTAGTGGTGTCATGTCTCAACCTACCAGTGTTAGTGGGTGTCATGTCTCACTCCCACAGGTGTTAGTGGTGTCATGTCTCACTCCCACAGGTGTTAGTGGTGTCATGTCTCACTCCCCACAGGTGTTAGTGGTGTCATGTCTCACTCCCCACAGGTGTTAGTGGAGTCATGTCTCACTCCCCTCAGGTGTTAGTGGCGTCATGTCTCACTCCCCACAGGTGTTAGTGGTGTCATGACTCACTCCCCACAGGTGTTAGTGGTGTCATGTCTCAACCCCACAGGTGTTAGTGGTGTCATGTCTCAATCCCCACAGGTGTTAGTGGTGTAATGTCTCACTCACCACAGTTGTTAGTGATGTCATGTCTCAATCCCACAGGTGTTAGTGGTGTTGTGTCTCAATCCCCACAGGTGTTAGTGGTGTCATGTCTCATTCCCCACAGGTGTTAGTGGTGTCACGTCTCAGTCCCCACAGGTGTTAGTGGTGTCATGTCTCACTCCCCACAGTTGTTAGTGTTGTCATGTCTCAATCCCCACAGGTGTTAGTGGTGTCATGTCTCACTCCCCACAGGTGTTAGTGGTGCCATGTCTCAATCCCCACAAGGTGTTAGTGGTGTCATGTCTCAATCCCCACAGGTGTTAGTGGTGTCATGTCACAATCGCCGCAGGTGTTAGTGGTATCATGTCTCAATTCCCACAGGTGTTAGTGGTGTCATGTCTCAACCCCACAGGTGTTAGTGGTGTCATGTCTCACTCCCCACAGGTGTTAGTGGTGTCATGTCTCACTCCCCACAGGTGTTAGTGGTGTCATGTCTCACTCCCCACAGGTGTTAGTGGTGTCATGTCGAGATCCCCACAGGTGTTAGTGGTGTCATGTCTCACTCCCCACAGGTGTTAGTGGTGTCATGTCTCACTCCCCACAGGTGTTAGTGGTGTCATGTCTCACTCCCTATAGGTGTTAGTGGTGTCATGTCTCAATCCCCACAGGTGTTAGTGGTGTCATGTCTCACTCCCCACAGGTGTTAGTGGTGTCATGTCTAACTCCCCACAGGTGTTATGGTGTCATGTCTCACTCCCCACAGGTGTTAGTAGTGTCATGTCGAGATCCCCACAGGTGTTAGTGGTATCATGTCTCACTCCCCACAGGTGTTAGTGGTGTCATGTCTCACTCCCCACACGTGTTAGTGTTGTCATGTCTCACTCCCTATAGGTGTTAGTGGTGTCATGTCTCAATCCCCACAGGTGTTAGTGGTGTCATGTCTCACTCCCCACAGGTGTTAGTGGTGTCATGTCTCACTCCCCACAGGTGTTAGTGGTCTCATGTCTCAATCCCCACAGGTGTTAGTGGTGTCATGTCTCACTCCCCACAGGTGTTAGTGGTGTCATGTCAAGATATTTCCTACAAGTGGCTTCTGTCTGACGTGTAGTTCATTCATATTTACACAATATCCCCTGCATGACCTGATCTAACACTCGTATTACTCTTCAACTCTTGTAACTGATCCAGAATGACAAAGTTCCCTTCATCCTCATTGATCCTGGCTACTGAACTCTCTGGCTATATATGCTTCCTCCCTGATTCAAGCCTCACACTTGATATATATGGCACATATAGTTATGTATATGAGCGTGTGTGGACGTGTGTGAACATACATGTGTATGTGGGTGGGTTACGCCATTCTTTCGTCTGTTTCCTTGCGTTACCTCGGTAACGCGGAAGACAGCGACAAAGTATAATACATAAAATGAATAGATAAATTGTATTATATATTATATATATATATATATATATATATATATATATATATATATATATATATTATATATATATATATATATATATATATATATATATATATATATATATATATATATATAATATATATTATATATATATATATATATATATATATTATATATATATATATATGAGAGTTGGGGTGAGGACTATCAGTAAATTTTAGGAGAATAAAAAGATGTTCTGGAAGGAGGTAAATAGGGTGCGTAAGACAAGGGAGCAAATGGGAACTTCAGTGAAGGGCGTAAATGGGGAGGTGATAACAAGTAGCGGTGATGTGAGAAGGAGATGGAATGAGTATTTTGAAGGTTTGTTGAATGTGTCTGATGACAGAGTGGCAGATATAGGGTGTTTTGGTCGAGGTGGTGTGCAAAGTGAGAGGGTTAGGGAAAATGATTTGGTAAACAGAGAAGAGGTAGTAAAAGCTTTGCGGAAGATGAAAGCCGGCAAGGCAGCAGGTTTGGATGGTATTGCAGTGGAATTTATTAAAAAAGGGGGTGACTGTATTGTTGACTGGTTGGTAAGGTTATTTAATGTATGTATGACTCATGGTGAGGTGCCTGAGGATTGGCGGAATGCGTGCATAGTGCCATTGTACAAAGGCAAAGGGGATAAGAGTGAGTGCTCAAATTACAGAGGTATAAGTTTGTTGAGTATTCCTGGTAAATTATATGGGAGGGTATTGATTGAGAGGGTGAAGGCATGTACAGAGCATCAGATTGGGGAAGAGCAGTGCGGTTTCAGAAGTGGTAGAGGATGTGTGGATCAGGTGTTTGCTTTGAAGAATGTATGTGAGAAATACTTAGAAAAGCAAATGGATTTGTATGTAGCATTTATGGATCTGGAGAAGGCATATGATAGAGTTGATAGAGATGCTCTGTGGAAGGTATTAAGAATATATGGTGTGGGAGGCAAGTTGTTAGAAGGAGTGAAAAGTTTTTATCGAGGATGTAAGGCATGTGTACGTGTAGGAAGAGAGGAAAGTGATTGGTTCTCAGTGAATGTAGGTTTGCGGCAGGGGTGTGTGATGTCTCCATGGTTGTTTAATTTGTTTATGGATGGGGTTGTAAGGGAGGTAAATGCAAGAGTCCTGGAAAGAGGGGCAAGTATGAAGTCTGTTGGGGATGAGAGAGCTTGGGAAGTGAGTCAGTTGTTGTTCGCTGATGATACAGCGCTGGTGGCTGATTCATGTGAGAAACTGCAGAAGCTGGTGACTGAGTTTGGTAAAGTGTGTGGAAGAAGAAAGTTGAGAGTAAATGTGAATAAGAGCAAGGTTATTAGGTACAGTAGGGGTGAGGGTCAAGTCAATTGGGAGGTGAGTTTGAATGGAGAAAAACTGGAGGAAGTGAAGTGTTTTAGATATCTGGGAGTGGATCTGTCAGCGGATGGAACCATGGAAGCGGAAGTGGATCATAGGGTGGGGGAGGGGGCGAAAATTTTGGGAGCCTTGAAAAATGTGTGGAAGTCGAGAACATTATCTCGGAAAGCAAAAATGGGTATGTTTGAGGGAATAGTGGTTCCAACAATGTTGTATGGTTGCGAGGCGTGGGCTATGGATAGAGATGTGCGCAGGAGGATGGATGTGCTGGAAATGAGATGTTTGAGGACAATGTGTGGTGTGAGGTGGTTTGATCGAGTAAGTAACGTAAGGGTAAGAGAGATGTGTGGAAATAAAAAGAGCGTGGTTGAGAGAGCAGAAGAGGGTGTTTTGAAATGGTTTGGGCACATGGAGAGAATGAGTGAGGAGAGATTGACCAAGAGGATATATGTGTCGGAGGTGGAGGGAACGAGGAGAAGAGGGAGACCAAATTGGAGGTGGAAAGATGGAGTGAAAAAGATTTTGTGTGATCGGGGCCTGAACATGCAGGAGGGTGAAAGGAGGGCAAGGAATAGAGTGAATTGGAGTCATGTGGTATACAGGGGTTGACGTGCTGTCAGTGGATTGAATCAAGGCATGTGAAGCGTCTGGGGTAAACCATGGAAAGCTGTGTAGGTATGTATATTTGCGTGTGTGGACGTGTGATGTACATGTGTATGGGGGGGGGGGGGTTGGGCCATTTCTTTCGTCTGTTTCCTTGCGCTACCTCGCAAACGCGGGAGACAGCGACAAAGTATAAAAAAAAAAAAAAAAAATATATATATATATATATATATATATATATATATATAAATATATATATATATATATATATATATATATATATATATATATATATATATATATATATATATATATATATATATATATATATATATATATATATATATATATATGTATGTGAGAAATACTTAGAAAAGTAAATGGATTTGTATGTAGCATTTATGGATCTGGAGAAGGCATATGATAGAGTTGATAGAGATGCTCTGTGGAAGGTATTAAGAATATATGGTTTGGGAGGCAAGTTGTTAGAAGCAGTGAAAAGTTTTTATCGAGGATGTAACGCTTGTGTACGTGTAGGAAGAGAGGAAAGTGATTGGTTCTCAGTGAATGTAGGTTTGGGGCAGGGGTGTGTGATGTCTCCATGGTTGTTTGATTTGTTTATGGATGGGGTTGTTAGGGAGGTGAATGCAAGAGTTTTGGAAAGAGGGGCAAGTATGAAGTCTGTTGGGGATGAGAGAGCTTGGGAAGTGAGTCAGTTGTTGTTCGCTGATGATACAGCGCTGGTGGCTGATTCATAATAGAAACTGCAGAAGCTGGTGACTGAGTTTGGTAAAGTGTGTGAAAGAAGAAAGTTAAGAGTAAATGTGAATAAGAGCAAGGTTATTAGGTGCAGTAGGGTTGAGGGTCAAGTCAATTGGGAGGTGAGTTTGAATGGAGAAAAACTGGAGGAAGTGAAGTGTTTTTAGATATCTGGGAGTGGATCTGGCAGCGGGTGGAACCATGGAAGCGGAAGTGGATCATAGGGTGGGGGAGGGGGCGAAAATTCTCGGAGCCTTGAAGAATGTGTGGAAGTCGAGAACATTATCTCGGAAAGCAAAAATGGGTATGTTTGAAGGAATAGTGGTTCCAACAATGTTGTATGGTTGCGAGGCGTGGACTATGGATAGAGTTGTGCGCAGGAGGATGGATGTGCTGGAAATGAGATGTTTGAGGAAAATGTGTGGTTTGAGGTGGTTTGATCGAGTAAGTAACGTAAGGGTAAGAGAGATGTGTGGAAATAAAAAGAGCGTGGTTGAGAGAGCAGAAGAGGGTGTTTTGAAATGGTTTGGTCACATGGAGAGAATGAGTGAGGAAAGATTGACCAAGAAGATATATGTGTCGGAGGTGGAGGGAACGAGGAGAAGAGGGAGACCAAATTGGAGGAGGAAAGATGGAGTGAAAAAGATTTTGTGTGATCGGGGCCTGAACGTGCAGGAGGGTGAAAGGAGGGCAAGGAATAGAGTGAATTGGAGCGATGTGGTATACCGGGGTTGACGTGCTGTCAGTGGATTGAATCAAGGCATGTGAATCGTCTGGGGTAAACCATGGAAAGCTGTGTAGGTATGTATATTTGCGTGTGTGTGGATGTATGTATATACATGTGTATGGGGTGGGTTGGGCCATTTCTTTCGTCTGTTTCCTAGCGCTATCTATATATATATATATATATATATATATATATATATATAAATATATATATATATATATATATATATATATATATATATATATATATATATATATATATATATATATATATATATACACACAGACACATACATATATACCCATGCACACAATTCACACTGTATGCCTTTATTCATTCCCATGGCCACCTCGCCACACATGGAATACCATCCCCCTTCCCCCTCATGTGTGCGAGGTAGCGCTAGGAAAAGACACCAAAGGCCACATTCGTTCACACTCAGTCTCTAGCTGTCATGCAATAATGCCCGAAACCACAGCTCCCTTTCCACATCCAGGCCCCACAGAACTTTCCATGGTTTACCCCAGACGCTTCACATGCCCTGATTCAATCCACTGACAGCACGTCAACCCCGGTATACCACATCTATCCAATTCACTCTATTCCTTGCCCGCCTTTCACCCTCCTGCATGTTCAGGCCCCGACCACACAAAATCTTTTTCACTCCATCTTTCCACATCCAATTTGGTCTCCCACTTCTCCTCGTTCCCTCCACCTCCGACACACATATCCTCTTGGTCAATCTTTCTTGGTCACTCATTCTCTCCTTGTGTCCAAACCATTTCAAAACACCCTTTTCTGCTCTCTCAACCACGCTCCTTTTATTTCCACACATCTCTCTTACCCTTACATTACTTACTCGATCAAACCACCTCACACCACACATTGTCCTCAAACATCTCATTTCCAGCACATCCATCCTCCTGCGCACAACTCTATCCATAGCCCACGCCTCGCAACCATACAACATTGTTGGAACCACTTTTCCTTCAAACATACCCATTTTTGCTTTCCGAGATAATGTTCTCGACTTCCACACATTCTTCAAGGCTCCCAGGATTTTCGCCCCCTCCCCCACCCTATGATTCACTTCCGCTTCCATGGTTCCATCCGCTGCCAGATCCACTCCCAGATATCTAAAACACATTACTTCCTCCAGTTTTTCTCCATTCAAACTTACCTCCCAATACTGTACCTAATAACCTTGCTCTTATTCACATTTAGTCTTAACTTTCTTCTTTCACACACTTTACCAAACTCAGTCACCAGCTTCTGCAGTTTCTCTTATGAATCAGCCACCAGCGCTGTATCATCAGCGAACAACAACTGACTCACTTCCCAAGCTCTCTCATCCCCAACAGACTTCATACTTGTCCCCTCTTTCCAAAACTCTTGCATTCACCTCCCTAACAACCCCATCCATAAACAAATTAAACAACCATGGAGACATCACACACCCCTGCCGCAAACCTACATTCACTGAGAAACAATCACTTTCCTCTCTTCCTACACGTACACGTATATATGTATATATTTATATATATATATATATATATATATATATATATATATATATATATATATATATATATATATATATATATATTTTTTTTTTTATACTTCGTCGCTGTCTCCCGCGTTTGCGAGGTAGCGCAAGGAAACAGACGAAAGAAATGGCCCAACCCCCCCCCCCATACACATGTATATACATACGTCCACACACGCAAATATACCTACCTACACAGCTTTCCATGGTTTACCATATATATATATATATATATATATATATATATATATATATATATATATATATATATATATATATATATTCCCTGGGGATAGGGGAGAAAGAATACTTCCCACGTATTCCCTGCGTGTCGTAGAAGGCGACTAAAAGGGAAGGTAGCGGGGGGCTGGAAATCCTCCCCTCTCGTTTTTTTTTTTTTTTTTCCAAAAGAAGGAACAGAGAAGAGGTCCAGGTGAGGATATTCCCTCAAAGGCCCAGTCCTCTGTTCTTAACGCTACCTCGCTATCGCGGGAAATAGCGAATAGTATAAAAAAATATATATATATATATATATATTATATATATATATATATATATATATATATATATTATATATATATATATATATATATATATATATATATATATATATATATATAATATATATAAGAGCAGTACAGATGAATTTTTTACATTGTAGTGTTACAATTAGGGGGCTGTTTACAGTAAAGTATGAAGATGGGAGAAGGTTATATTGTGTGAAGAATTCAATAAAAAAGCTCATGTATGAGAAAAGTACAGAATGGTATGGTTATGTAGAGAGGACGGCAGATAATAGGAGTCTCGAGAAGATACGATACAGAGCAGGAGAGCAGAGGGTACAAGGAGAGGCAGACTTTGGAAGAAATGAACTGATGACAGACAATTTTCCTTACAGGGAAGTATATATCAGATGAAGATGTCAGAGCAGTGACTGGGGTTGGATACAGTGG
>NC_092266.1:4317935-4512556 GCF_036320965.1 Panulirus ornatus
GGACAGGAGAGAGAGGCTTGGGATGAGATTTAGGTCGGAGAGGAGAGAGAGGCTTGGCAAGAGTGTCAGGCAGGACAGGGGAGAGAGGCTTGTGACGAGAGCAAGGCAGGATAGGAGAGAGAGGCTTGGGATGAGAGTCAGGCAGGACAGTAAAGAGAGGCTTGAGACGAGAGTCAGGTCAGAGAGGAAAGAGAGGCTTGGGACAAGAAACAGACAGGACAGGAGAAAGAGGCTTCGGACGAGAGTCATATAGGACAGGAGAGAGAGGCTTGGGAGATCAGGCGACGAGGAGCTGCAATAGCGACAGAAAGGGTGGAGAGTCAGCAGGAAAATGGAGAGCAGCAGAAGAGAGAGAGGCTGGAAACGCAGGACGAGAGGAGCTTGCAGAGTCAGAGGAAGGAGAGGTAGAGAGAGTCAGCGAAAGAGAGGTGGAAAGCGGAAAGCTTGAAAAGAGCAGGACAGAGAGAGCTTGGGAGAGACGAGAGGAGAGAGCTTGGCGAGGTGCAGACAGGAAGAGGCTGGGACGAGAGTCAGCGACAGAGAGAGACTTGGAAGAGCAGGACAGGAAAAAGCTGGGAATCAGGCAGGAAGGAGAGATTGGACGAGAGTCAGGAGGACAGGAGAGAAGCTGGCGAATAGCAGGCAGGAGAGGAGCTTTGGACGAGATCGCGGACGGAGAGAGAGGTTGCGAGATCAGGCAGAAGGAGAGAAGGCTTGGCAATATCGCAGGACAGAGAGAGGCTTTGACGAGAGTCAGGAGACAGGAAGAGGCTACGGAAAATTAGCAGGAGGAGAGAGAGCTTGGACGAGAGCAGCGGACGGAAAAGAGGCTTGAGAGATAGGCGAAGGAGAGAGAGGCTTGGACGAAGCAGCAGGACAGGAGAGAGGCTTGGGAGAGAAAAGGGAGCTTGGCAGAGGCGGCAGAAGAGAGGCTTGCGAAGAGAAGGAGAGACGAGAGTCAGGCGACAGAAGAGAGCTTGCAGAGTAGTAGGAGGAAGGAGTTGGACGAGAAACAGGCAGGACAGGAGAGAGAGGTTGGCGAGAGTCGTAGGACAGAGAGAAGCTAGGGACGAGTCAGGCCGGACACAAGAGAGAGCTTGGGACGAGAGTAAGGCAGTTCAGGAAAAAAGATGCTGGATAAAAGTCAGGCGGACAGGAGAGAGAGAGAGGCTTGGACGAGAGAAAGGACAGGAGAGAGAGGCTTGGGACGAGTCTTAGGAAGAGAGAGAGCTAGGACGAGAGTCAGGTCGACACAAGAAGAGGTGGGACGAGAGTCAGGAGGACGGAGAGAGAGGCTTGTGATAAAGTTAGGTAGAAGGAAAGAGAGGCTGGGACAGAGTCAGGCAGGACAGAGAGAGATGCTTGGGACGAGAATAGGCAGGACAGGAGAGAGAGGCTGGAAGAGTCGGCAGGAAGGAGAGAGGGCTTGGGATGAGAGTTAGGTCGGAGAGGGGAGGGCTTGGGATGAGAGTCAGGAGGACAGGAAGAGAGGCTTGGAGAGAGTCAGGCAGGAAGGAGAGAGTCTTGACGAGAAAAAGGCAGGACTGAGAGGGCTGAGACGAGAGCAGAGGAAGGAGAGAGAGGCTAGGGAAGAGTCAGGCGGACAGAGAGAGAGGTTGGGGGAGTAGGCAGACAGGAAGAGCTGGATGAGATAGGCAGAAGGAGAGGGCTTGGAGAGGTCAGGCAGGACAGGAGGAGAGCTTGGGAAGATAGTGGAAGGAGAGAGGCTTGGGAAGTAGGCAGGAAGGAGAGAGGCTGAAGAGAGAGGCAGACAGGGAGAGAGGCTGGAGAGAAACAGGCAGGAGGAGAGAGAGGTTGGTCATCATAGGACAGGAGAGAGAGCTAGAGAGTCAGCCGGACAGAGAATTGACGAGAGTAAGCAGAGGAAAAAGACGCTGGATGAGATAGGCAAGCAGGAGAGAGAGCTGGGACGAGATCAGGCAGGACAGGAGAAGAGCTGGGAAATCAGCGGACAGGAGAGAGGCTTGACAAGTCGGAAGGACAGGAGAGAAGCTTGGACGAGAGTCAGGCAGGAGAGGGAGAGAGGCTGGGCATAATCAGGCAGACAGAGAGAGATCTTTAGACGAGAGTCAGAAGACAGGAAAAGAGCTCGGATGAATTAGTCAGAGAGAGAGAGGGCTTGGACGAGAGCAGCAGGAAGGAGAGAGAGGCTTGGGAAGAGAATAGGCAGACAGAGAGAGAGCTTGGACGAGAGCAGCAGGACAGGAGAGAAGCTTGGAGAATTTGGTCGAGAGGAGAGAGAGGCTTGGAAGAGTTCAGGCGGACAGGGAGAGAGGCTGGACGAGAGAGGCAGGAAGGAGAGAAGGTTGATGAGAGTCAGGAGGACAGTAAAGAAGGCTTGAGAGAGGTCAGCAGAAGGAAAGAGAGGTTGGACGAACAGAGACAGGAGAGGAGGCTTGGACGGAAGACAGGAGAGAGAGGCTGGGATCAGAGGAGAAACAGGAGACGGAGGAAGGGGTAGGAGGAGCCGGAAAAGCGGAAAGTGAGAGAGAGCAGAGAGGCTGGGAGTGGCAAGAGAGAGCTGAAGCACAGAAAGAGCTGGAAACAGGCAGACAGGAGGAGAGGTTGACGAGACGGGGGAGAGACTTGGAGATAGCGGAGAGAAGCATCAGGGGACGAACTGAGGAGGAGCAAAGCTGAGAGTGGAAGAGAGAGTGACGAGAGTCAGGCAGGACAGGAAGAGAGGCTTGGGCGATAGGCGACAGAGAGAGGGGCGAGGCGGAGAAAGAGTCAGGAAGATCTGGCGGCCAGAAGAAGGGGAGAGATTGCACAGAAAGAGAAGGCTTGGCAGAGTCATCAGGACAGGAAGAGAGAGGAGCGGAACAAGAGGGACGAGAGAAGGCTTGGAAGATCTTGGGAAGGAAGAGAGGTGAGGACGAGACGGCGGACGAAGAGAGAGCTTGGGAGAAGCAGAAGGACAGGAGAGAGAGTGGGGACAGTAGTTCTGGGAGAGAGAGAGGCGGACGAGAGCGCAGGAGAGAGAGGCTGGGACGAGAGTGAGAGGGGAGAGAGGCTTGGGGAATAGGCAGGACAGGGAGAGAGGCTTGGGACGAGAGTCGGACAGACAGGAGAGAGAGGCTGGGAGAAACAGGCAGGAGGAGAGAGAGGCTTTGGACGACAGTCGGACAGGACAGGAGAGAGAGTCTTGGGACGAGAGTCAGGCAGGAGAGGAGAGAGAGGCTTGGGGCAATAATCAGGCAGGACAGGAGAGAGATGCTTTAGACGAGAGTCAGGAAGGACAGGAAACAGAGGCTACGGATGAAAGTTAGGTCAGAGAGGAGAGAGAGGCTTGGGACGAGAGCCAGGCAGGACAGGAGAGAGAGGCTTGGGAAGAGAATCAGGCAGGACAGGAGAGAGAGGCTTTGGACGAGAGTCAGTCAGGACAGGAGAGAGAGACTTGGGATGAGATTTAGGTCTGAGAGGAGAGAGAGGCTTGGCAAGAGTGTCAGGCGGGACAGGTGAGAGAGGCTTGTGGGGAGAGTATGGCAGGATAGGAGAGAAAGGCTTTGGATGAGAGTCAGGAAGGACAGTAAAGAGAGGCTTGAGACGAGAGTCAGGCAGGACAGGAAAGAGAGGATTGGGACGAGAAACAGACATGACAGGAGAGCGAGGCTTGGGACGGGAGTCATGTAGGACAGGAGAGAGAGGCTAGGGACTAGAGTCAGGCCGGACACAAGAGAGAGGCTTGGGACGAGAGTAAGGCAGTTCAGGAAAAAAAGATGCTTGGGATGAAAGCCAGGCAGGACAGGAGAGAGAGAGGCTTGGGACGAGAAACAGGCAGGACGGGAGAGAGAGGCTTGCGTCGAGAGTCATGCAGGACAGGAGAAAGAGGCTAGGGACGAGAGTCAGCCGGACACGAGAGAGATGCTTGGGACGAGAGTAAGGCAGGACAGGAAAAAGACGCTTGGGATGAGAGTCAGGCAGGACAGGAGAGAGAGGCTTGGGACGAGAGTCAGGCAGGACAGGAGAGAGAGGCTGTGGGCGATAATCAGGCAGGACAGGAGAGAGAGGCTTTGGACGAGAGTCGGACAGGACAGGAGAGAGAGGCTTGGGACGAGAGTCAGGCAGGAGAGGAGAGAGAGGCTTGGGGCAATAATCAGGCAGGACAGGAGAGAGATGCTTTAGACGAGAGTCAGGAAGGACAGGAAACAGAGGCTACGGATGAAAGTTAGGTCAGAGAGGAGAGAGAGGCTTGGGACGAGAGCCAGGCAGGACAGGAGAGAGAGGCTTGCGAAGAGAATCAGGCAGAACAGGAGAGAGAGGCTTGGGACGAGAGTCAGTCAGGACAGGAGAGAGAGGCTTGGGATGAGATTTATGTTGGAGAGGAGAGAGAGGCTTGGCACGAGTGTCAGGCAGGACAGGGGAGAGAGGCTTGGGACGACAGTCAGGCAGGATACGAGAGAGAGAGGCTTTGGATGAGAGTCAGGAAGGACAGTAAAGAGAGGCTTGAGACGAGAGTCAGGCAGGACAGGAAAGAGAGGCTTGGGACGAGAAACAGGCAGGACAGGAGAGAGAGGTTTGGAACGAGAGTCAGGTAGGACACGAGAGATAGGCTAGGGACGAGAGTCAGGCCGGACACAAGAGAGATGCTTGGGACGAGAGTTAGGCAGTTCAGGAAAAAAGATGCTTGGGATAAAAGTCATTCAGGACAGGAGAGAGAGAGAGGCCTGGGACGAGAGTCAGACAGGACAGGAGAGAGAGGCTTGGGATGAGAGTCATGTAGGATAGGAGAGAGAGGCTAGAGACGAGAGTCAGGTCGGACACAAGAGAGAGGCTTGGGACGAGAGTCAGAGAGGACAGGAGAGAGAGGCTTGTGATGAAAGTTAGGTCAGAGAGGAAAGAGAGGCTTGGGACGAGAGTCAGGCAGGACAGGAGAGAGAGGCTTGGGACGAGAATCAGGCAGGACAGGAGAGAGAGGATTGGGATGAGATTTAGGTCGGAGAGGAGAGAGAGGCTTGGCAAGAGTGTCAGGCAGGACAGGTGAGAGAGGCATGTGACGAGAGGAAGGCAGGATAGGAGAGAGAAGCTTGGGATGAGAGTCAGGCAGGACAGTAAAGAGATGCTTGAGACGAGAGTCAGGCAGGACAATAAAGAGAGGATTGGGACGAGAAACTTACAGGACAGGAGAGCGACGCTTGGGACGAGAGTCATGTAGGACAGGAGAGAGAGGCTAGGGACGAGAGTCAGGCCGGACACAACAGAGAGGCTTGGGGCAAGAGTAAGGCAGTTCAGGAAAAAAGATGCTTGTGATGAAAGCCAGGCAGGACTGGAGAGAGAGAAGCTTGGAACGAGAAACAGGCAGGACGGGAGAGTGAGGCTTGGGTCGAGAGTCATGCAGGACAGGAATAAAAGTCTAGGGACGAGAGTCAGGTCGGACACGAGAGAGATGCTTGGGACGAGAGTAAGGCAGGACAGGAAAAAGACTCTTGCGATGAGAAACAGGCAGGGCAGGAGAGTCAAGCTGTGGGCGATAATCAGGCAGGACAGGAGATAGAGGCTTTGGACGGGAGTCGGACAGGACAGGAGAGAGTGGCTTGGGACGAGAGTCAGGCAGGAGAAGAGAGAGAGGCTTGGGGCAATAATCAGGCAGGACAGGAGAGAGATGCTTTAGACGAGAGTCAGGAACGACAGGAAACAGAGGCTACGGGTGAAAGTTAGGTCAGAGGGGAGAGAGAGACTTGGGACGAGAGCCAGGCAGGACAGGAGAGAGAGGTTGCGAAGAGAATCAGACAAAACAGGAGAGAGAGGTTTGGGACGAGAGTCAGTCAGGACAGGAGAGAGAGACTTGGGATGAGATTTAAGTCGGAGAGGAGAGAGAGGCTTGGCACGAGTGTCAAGGAGGACAGGGGAGAGAGGCTTGGGACGATAGCCAGGCAGGATAGGAGAGAGAGGCTTTGGATGAGAGTCAGGCAGGACAGGAGAGAGAGGCTGTGGACGAAGTTAGGCAGAGACAGGAGAGAGAGGCTTGGGACGAGAGTCAGGCAGGACAGGAGAGAAGGCTTGGGATGAAGTCAGGCGGACAGGAGAGAGAGGCTTGGGGAAAGTCAGGCAGGACAGGAGAGAGATGCTTTGGACGAGAGTCAGGAAGACAGGAACAGAGGTAGGAGAAAGCTTAGGTAGAGAGAGAGAGCGAGAATAGGCAGAAGAGAGAGAGGCTTGGAAGAGAATCAGGCAGGAAGGAGAGAGAGGCTTGGACGAGAGTCAGTCAGGACAGGAGAGAGAGGCTTGGGATGAGATTGGTCAGGACGGAGAGAAGGCTTGGAGGTGTCAGGCAGGACAGAGAGAGAGGTTGACGAGAGCAGGAGATAGGAGAGAGAGGCTTGGAGAGAGTCAGGCAGGAAGAAGAGAGGCTTGGTGAGAGTAGGCGAGGACAGGAGAGAGAGGCTTGGGACGAGAGTCAGCAGGACAGGAGAATGAGGTTTGGGAGAGAGTCAGGAGGAAGGAAGAGAGCGCTTAGGACGAGAGTCAGGCAGGAACAGAGAGGAGGCTTGGGACGAGAGTAACGGCGTTAGGAAGAAAGAGGCTTGGATAGAAGTCATGCAGGACAGGAGAGAGAGGCTTGGGCGAAATCAGGCATGAAGGAGAGAGAGGCTTTGGACGAGAGTACATAGAAGAGAGAGAGAGAGCTTGGACGAGAGTCAGGACAGGAGACGAGAGGAGAGATGAAGACGAGAGCGGAGAGGCAGAGACAGGAGAGAGATGGCTTGGACGAGATTCAGGCAGGACAGGAGAGAGAGATTATGATGAGGAGTTAGGGTTCGGACGAGAGTCAGAGGATAGGGGACGAGAGTCAGGCAGGGAAGGAGAGAGATGTTTGGGGCGAGAAAAAGGCAGGACAGGAGAGAGAGGCTTGGGACGAGAGTCGGATAGGACATGAGAGAAAGGCTTGGTACGAGAGTCAGGCAGAACAGGAGAGAGAGGCTTGGAGCGATAATGAGGCAGGATAAGAGAGAGAGGCTTCGGACGAGAGTCGAAGAGGACAGGAGAGAGAGCCCTTGGACGAGTCAGGAAGGAAACGATACAGAGGATTGAAACGAGAGTCAGGGAGGACAGGAGAGAGAGGCTTTGGACGAGAGTCAGGCAGGACAGGAGAGAGAATCTTGGGATGAGATTCAGGACGAACAGGAGAGAGAGGCTTGGCACGAGTGTCAGGCAAGACAGGAGAATGAGGCTTGGGATGAGAGTCAGGCAGGACAGGAAAGAGAGCCTTAAGACGAGAGTCAGACATGATAGGAGAGAGAGGCTTGGCTCTAGAAACAGGTAGGACAGTAGAGAGAGGCTTAGGACGAGAGTTATGCAGGACAGGAGAGAGACCCTTGGGACGAGAGTCAGGCAGGAGAGGAGGGAGAGAGTCCTGGGGCGATAATTAGGCAGGACAGGAGAGAGAGGCTTTGGACGAGAGTCGGACAGGACAGGAGCGACACCCTTTGGACGAGATTCGGACAGGACTGAAGAAAGAGGCTTGGGACGAGAGTCAGGCAGGACACGAGAGAAACTTGCGATGAAAGTTTGGCCAGAGAGGAGAGAGACGCTTGGGACGAGAAACAGGCAGGACAGGAGAGATAGGATTGTGATGAAAGTTAGGTCAGAGATGAGAGAGAGGCTTGGGACGAAAGTCAGACAGGACAGGAGAGAGAGGCTTGGGACGAGAGTCAGGAAGGACAGGAGAGAGAGACTTCGGACGAAAGTCAGGCAGGACACGAGAGAGAGGCTTGGGATGAGAGTTAGTTCGGAGAGGAGAGAGAGGCTTGGCACGAGTGTCAGGCAGGACAGGAGAGACAGGCTGAGGACGAGACTTGGTCAGGACAGGAGAGTGAGGCTTGGGGCAAGTGACAAGCAGTACAGGAGAGAGGGGCTTGGGACGAGAGTAAGACAGGACAAGAGAGAGACGCTTGGTATGTGAGTCAGGCAGGACAGGAGCGTGAGGCTTGGTTCGAGAGTGAGACAGGACAGGAGATATAGGTTTGGGATGAAAGTCAGGCAGGACAGGAAAGAGAGCGTTGCGACGAGAGTCAGGCAAGATAGAAGAGAGAGGCTTGGGACGAGAGTCGGATAGGACAGGAGAGAGAGGCTTGGTACGAGACTCAGGCAGAACAGGAGAGAGAGGCTTTGTGCGATAATCAGGCATGACAGGAGAGAGAGGCTTTGGACGAGAGTCAGGCAGGACACGAGAGAGAGGATTGAAATGAGAGTCAGGCAAGACAGGAGAGAGTGGCTTTGGACGAGATTCAGGCAGGACAGGAGAGAGAGGAATGATATGAGAGTTAGGTCGGACATGAAAGAGATGCTTCGGACGAGAGTCAGGCAGGGCAGGAGAGAGATGTTTGGAGCGAGAAACAGGCAGGACAGGAGAGAGAGGCTTGGGACAAGAGTCGGATAGGACATGAGAGAAAGGCTTGGTACGAGAGTCAGGCAGAACAGGAGAGAGAGGCTTGGAGCGATAATGAGGCAGGATAGGAGAGAGAGGCTTCAGACGAGAGTCGAATAGGACAGGAGAGAGAGCCTTTGGACGAGAGTCAGGAAGGACACGATACAGAGGATTGAAACGAGAGTCAGGGAGGACAGGACAGAGAGGCTTTGGACGAGAGTCAGGCAGGACAGGAGAGAGAATCTTGGGATGATATTCAGTTCGGACAGGAGAGAGAGGCTTGGCATGAGTGTCAGGCAAGACAGGAGAATGAGGCTTTGGATGAGAGTCAGGCAGGACAGGAAAGAGAGCCTGAAGACGAGAGTCAGACATGACAGGAGAGAGAGGCTTGGCTCTAGAAACAGGTAGGACAGGAGAGAGAGGCTTAGGACGAGAGTTATGCAAGACAGGAGAGAGACCCTTGGGACGAGAGTCAGGCAGGAGAGGAGGGAGAGAGTCTTGGGGCGATAATTAGGCAGGACAGGAGAGAGAGGCTTTGGACGAGAGTTGGGCAGGACAGGAGCGACACCCTTTGGAAGAGATTCGGACTGGACTGGAGAGAGAGGCTTGGGACGAGAGTCAGGCAGGACACGAGAGAGACTTGTGATGAAAGTTTGGCCAGAGAGGAGAGAGACGCTTGGGACGAGAAACAGGCAAGTCAGGAGAGATAGGCTTGTGATGAAAGTTAGGTCAGAGAGGAGAGAGAGGCTCGGGACGAAAGTCAGACAGGACAGGAGAGAGAGGCTTGGGACGAGAGTCAGGAAGGACAGGAGAGAGACGCTTGGGACGAGAGTCAGGCAGGAAAGGAGAGAGAGGCTTGGGGCGAGAATCAGAGGGGACAGGATAGAGACCCTTGGGACGAGAGTCAGGCAGGACAGGAGAGAGAGACTTGGGATGAGAGTTAGGTCGGACAGGAGAGAGAGGCTTGGCACGAGTGTCAGGCAGGACAGGAGAAAGAAGCTTGGGACGAGAGTCATGCAGGACAGGAGAGAGAGGCTTGAGATGAGAGTCAGGCAGGACAGGAAAAAGAGCCTTGAGACCAGAGTCAGGCAGGACAGGAGAGACAGGCTTGCGTCGAGAAACGTGTATGACAGGAGATAGAGGCTTAAGACGAATCATGCAGGACAGGAGGGGAGGCTTGTGACGAGAGTCAGGCAGGAGAGGAGAGAGAGACTTGGGACGATAATCAGTCAGGACAGGAGAGTGAGGCTTTGGACGAGAGTCGGACGGAACAGGAGAGAGAGGCTTGGGACGATAGTCAGGCAAGACAGGAGAGAGAGGCTTGTTATGAAAGTTAGTTCAGAGAGGACAGAGAGGCTTGGGACGAGAGTCAGGCAGGACAGGAGACAGAAGATTGGGACGAGAGTCAGGCAAGACAGGAGAGAGATGCTTGGGACGAGAGTCAAGCAGGACTGGAGAGAGGGCTTGTGACGCGAGTCATGTCGGAGAAGAGAGAGGGGCTTGGGACAAGAGTCAGGCAGGACAGGAGAGACAGGCTGAGGACGAGAGTTAGTCAGGACAGGAGAGTGATGCTTGCGGCAAGTGACAAGCAGTACAGGAGAGAGGGGCTTGGGACGAGAGTAAGGCAGGACAAGAGAGAGACGCTTGGAATGTGAGTCAGGCAGGACAGGAGAGGGAGGCTTGGTTCGAGAGTGAGACAGGACAGGAGATATAGGTTTGGGATGAAAGTCAGGCAGGACAGGAAAGAGAGCGTTGCGACGAGAGTCAGGCAAGACAGAAGAGAGAGGCTTGGGACGAGAGTCGGATAGGACAGGAGAGAGAGGCTTGGTACGAGAGTCAGGCAGAACAGGAGAGAGAGGCTTGGTGCGCTAATCAGGCATGACAGGAGAGAGAGGCTTTGGACGAGAGTCGTACAAAACAGAGAGAGAGGCTTTGGACGAGAGTCAGGCAGGACACGAGAGAGAGGATTGAAACGAGAGTCAGGCAAGACAGGAGAGAGTGGCTTTGGACGAGATTCAGGCAGGACAGGAGAGAGAGGAATGATATGAGAGTTAGGTCGGACATGAGAGAGAGGTTTGGGACGAGAGTCAGGCAGGGCAGGAGAGAGATGTTTGGAGCGAGAAACAGGCAGGACAGGAGAGAGAGGCTTGGGACAAGAGTCGGATAGGAAATGAGAGAAAGGCTTGGTACGAGAGTCAGGCAGAACAGGAGAGAGAGGCTTGGAGCGATAATGAGGCAGGATAGGAGAGGCTTCGGACGAGAGTCGAAGAGGATAGTAGAGAGAGCCTTTGGACGAGAGTCAGGAAGGACACGAGAGAGAGGATTGAAACGAGAGTCAGGGAGGACAGGAGAGAGAGGCTTTGGATGAGAGTCAGGCAGGACAGGTGAGAGAATCTTGGGATGAGAGTCAGGTCGGAGAGGAGAGAGAGGCTTGGCACGAGTGTCAGGCAAGACAGGAGAAAGTGGCTTGGGATGAGAGTCAGGCAGGACAGGAAAGAGAGCCTTAAGACGAGAGTCAGACATGACAGGAGAGAGAGGCTTGGCTCGAGAAACAGGTAGGATTGGAGAGAGAGGCTTAGGACGAGAGTCATGCAGGACAGGAGGGAGACCCTTGGGACGAGAGTCAGGCAGGAGAGGAGAGAGAGGCTTGGGGCGATAATTATGCAGGACAGGAGAGAGAGGCTTGTTATGAAAGTTAGTTCAGAGAGGACGGAGAGGCTTGGGACGAGAGTCAGGCAGGACAGGAGACAGAAGATTGGGACGAGAGTCAGGCAAGACACGAGAGAGATGCTTGGGACGAGAGTTATGTAGGACTGGAGACAGGGCTTTTGACGCGAGTCATGTCGGAGAGGAGAGAGGGGCTTGGGACAAGAGTCAGGCAGGACAAGAGAGACAGGCTGAGGACGAGAGTTAGTCAGGACAGGAGAGTGATGCTTGCGGCAAGTGACAAGCAGTACAGGAGAGAGGGGCTTGGGAGGAGAGTGAGGCAGGACAAGAGAGAGACGCTTGGTATGTGAGTCAGGCAGGACAGGAGAGTGAGTCTTGGTTCGAGAATGAGACAGGACAGGAGATATAGGTTTGGGATGAAAGTCAGGCAGGACAGGAAAGAGAGCGTTGCGACGAGAGTCAGGCAAGACAGAAGAGAGAGACTTGAGACGAGAGTCGGATAGGACAGGAGAGAGAGGCTTGGTGCGAGAGTCAGGCAGAACAGGAGAGAGAGGCTTGGTGCGATAATCAGGCATGACAGGAGAGAGAGGCTTTGGACGAGAGTCGTACATAACAGGAGAGAGAGGCTTTGGACGAGAGTCAGGCAGGACACGAGAGAGAGGATTGAAACGAGAGTCAGGCAAGACAGGAGAGAGTGGCTTTGGACGAGATTCAGGCAGGACAGGAGAGAGAGGAATGATATGAAAGTTAGGTCGGACATGAGAGAGAGGTTTGGGACGAGAGTCAGGCAGGGCAGGAGAGAGATGTTTGGGGCGAGAAACAGGCAGGACAGGAGAGAGAGGCTTGGGACGAGAGTCGGATAGGACATGAGAGAAAGGCTTGGTACGAGAGTCAGGCAGAACAGGAGAGAGAGGCTTGGAGCGATAAGAGTTATGCAGGACAGGAGAGAGAGGCTTGGTACGAGAGTCGGACAGGACAGGAGAGAGAGGCTTTTGACAAGAGTCAGGCAGGACACGAGAGAGAGGATTGAAACGAGAGTCAGGGAGGACAGGAGAGAGAGGCTTTGGACGAGAGTCAGGCAGGACAGGAGAGAGAGGATTGGGATGAGAGTGAGGTCGGACAGGAGAGAGAGGCTTGGCACGAGTGTCAGGCAAGACAGGAGAAAGAAGCTTGGGTCGAGAGTCATGCAGGACAGGAGAGAGATGCTTGGGATGAGAGTCAGGCAGGACAGGAAAAAGAGCCTTGAGACCAGAGTCAGGCAGGACAGGAGAGACAGGCTTGCGTCGAGAAACAGGTATGAGAGGAGATAGAGGCTTAAGACGTGAGTCATGCAGGACAGGAGAGGGAGGCTTGGGACGAGAGTCAGGCAGGAGAGGAGAGAGAGACTTGGGACGATAATCAGTCAGGACAGGAGAGTGAGGCTTTGGACGAGAGTCGGACGGGACAGGAGAGAGAGGCTTGGGACGAGAGTCAGGCAGGACAGGAGAGAGAGGCTTGTTATGAACGTTAGTTCAGAGAGGAGAGAGAGGCTTGGGACGAGAGTCAGGTAGGACAGGAGAGGGAGGCTTGGGATGAGAGTCAGGCAGGAAAGGAGAGAGACGCTTGTGACGAGAGTCATGCAGGACAGGTGAGAGAGGCTTAGGACGACAGTCATGCAGGAGTGGAGAGAGGGGGTTGGGACGAGAGTCAGTTTGGAAAGGAGAGAGAGGCTTAGGACGGGAGTCAGTCATGACAGGAGAGAGGTTTAGCACGAGATTAAGGCCGGTCAAGAGATAGGGGCTTGTGACGGGAGTCAGCCAGTACAGGAGAGAGAGGCTTGGGATGAGAGTCAGGCTAAAAAGGAGAGAGAGGCTTAGGAAGAGAGTCAGGCAGAACAGGAGAGAGGCTGGGGACGAAAGTCAGACAGCACATGAGAGAGAGGACTTGGGACGAGAGTCAGGATGGACATAAGAAAGAGGTTTGGAACGAAATTCAAGCTGGAAAGAAAAGAGATGCTTGGGACGAGAGTCAGGCAGAACACGAGAGAGAGGATTGAACCGAGATTCAGGCAGGACAGGAGAGAGAGGTTGAGGACGAGAGCCGGTCAGGACAGGAGAGTGAGTCTTGGGACGAGTAACAAGCAGGACAGGAGAGAGGGGTTGGGACGAGAGTAAGGCAGGACAAGAGAGAGACGCTTGGTATGTGAGTCAGGCAGGACAGGAGAGAGAGGCTTGGGACGAGAGTCGTGCAGGACACGAGAGAGAGGCTTGTGATGAAAGTTAGGTCAGAGAGGAGAGAGAGGCTTGGGACGAGAGTCAGGCAGGACAGGAGAGAGAAGATTTGGACGAGAGTCAGGCAAGACAGGAGAGAGATGCTTGTGACGAGTGTCATGCAGGACTGGAGAGAGGGCTTGGAACGCGAGTCATGTCGGAGAGGAGAGAGGTGCTTGGGACGAGAGTCAGGCAGGACAGGAGAGAGAGGCTGAGGACGAGAGTCGGTCAGGACAGGAGAGTGAGGCTTGGGGCAAGTGACAAGCAGTACAGGAGAGAGGGGCTTGGAACGAGAGTAAGGCAGGATAAGAGAGAGACGCTTTGTATGTGAGTCAGGCAGGACAGGAGAGGGAGGCTTGGTTCGAGAGTGAGACAGGACAGGAGATGTAGATTTGGGATGAAAGTCAGGCAGGACAGGAAAGAGAGCGTTGCGACGAGAGTCAGGCAGGACAGGAGAGGCTTAGGACGAGAGTCGGATAGGACAGATAGAGAGGCTTGGTACGAGACTCAGGCAGAACAGGAGAGAGAGGCTTGGTGCGATAATCAGGCAGGACAGGAGAGAGAGGCTTTGGACGAGAGTCGGACATGACAGGAGAGAGAGGCTTTGGACGAGAGTCAGGCAGGACACGAAAGAGAGGATTAAAACGAGAGTCAGGCAGGACAGGAGAGAGAGGCTTTGGACGATATTCAGGCAGGACAGGAGAGAGAGGATTGATATGAGAGTTAGGTCGGACATGAGAGAGAGACTTGGGACGAGAGTCAGGCAGGAAAGGAGAGAGATATTTGGGGCGAGAAACAGGCAGGACAGGAGAGAGAGACTTGGCACGAGAGTCGGATAGGACATGAGAGAAAGGCTTGGTACGAGAGTCAGGCAGAAAAGGAGAGAGAGGCTTGGAGCGATAATGAGGCAGGATAGGAGAGAGAGGCTTTGGACGAGAGTCGGACAGGACAGGAGAGAGAGGCTTTGGACGAGAGTCAGGCAGGACACGAGAGAGAGGATTGAAACGAGAGTCAGGGAGGACAGGAGAGAGAGGCTTTGGACGAGAGTCAGGCAGGACAGGAGAGAGAGGATTGGGATGAGAGTGAGGTCGGACAGGAGAGAGAGGCTTGGCACGAGTGTCAGGCAAGACAGGAGAAAGAAGCTTGGGTCGAGAGTCATGCAGGACAGGAGAGAGATGCTTGGGATGAGAGTCAGGCAGGACAGGAAAAAGAGCCTTGAGACCAGAGTCAGGCAGGACAGGAGAGACAGGCTTGCGTCGAGAAACAGGTATGAGAGGAGATAGAGGCTTAAGACGTGAGTCATGCAGGACAGGAGAGGGAGGCTTGGGACGAGTTTCTGGCAGGAGAGGAGAGAGAGACTTGGGACGATAATCAGTCAGGACAGGAGAGTGAGGCTTTGGACGAGAGTCGGACGGGACAGGAGAGAGAGGCTTGGGACGAGAGTCAGGCAGGACAGGAGAGAGAGGCTTGTTATGAACGTTAGTTCAGAGAGGAGAGAGAGGCTTGGGACGAGAGTCAGGTAGGACAGGAGAGGGAGGCTTGGGATGAGAGTCAGGCAGGAAAGGAGAGAGACGCTTGTGACGAGAGTCATGCAGGACAGGTGAGAGAGGCTTAGGACGACAGTCATGCAGGAGTGGAGAGAGGGGGTTGGGACGAGAGTCAGTTTGGAAAGGAGAGAGAGGCTTAGGACGGGAGTCAGTCATGACAGGAGAGAGGTTTAGCACGAGATTAAGGCCGGTCAAGAGATAGGGGCTTGTGACGGGAGTCAGCCAGTACAGGAGAGAGAGGCTTGGGATGAGAGTCAGGCTAAAAAGGAGAGAGAGGCTTAGGAAGAGAGTCAGGCAGAACAGGAGAGAGGCTGGGGACGAAAGTCAGACAGCACATGAGAGAGAGGACTTGGGACGAGAGTCAGGATGGACATAAGAAAGAGGTTTGGAACGAAATTCAAGCTGGAAAGAAAAGAGATGCTTGGGACGAGAGTCAGGCAGAACACGAGAGAGAGGATTGAACCGAGATTCAGGCAGGACAGGAGAGAGAGGTTGAGGACGAGAGCCGGTCAGGACAGGAGAGTGAGTCTTGGGACGAGTAACAAGCAGGACAGGAGAGAGGGGTTGGGACGAGAGTAAGGCAGGACAAGAGAGAGACGCTTGGTATGTGAGTCAGGCAGGACAGGAGAGAGAGGCTTGGGACGAGAGTCGTGCAGGACACGAGAGAGAGGCTTGTGATGAAAGTTAGGTCAGAGAGGAGAGAGAGGCTTGGGACGAGAGTCAGGCAGGACAGGAGAGAGAAGATTTGGACGAGAGTCAGGCAAGACAGGAGAGAGATGCTTGTGACGAGTGTCATGCAGGACTGGAGAGAGGGCTTGGAACGCGAGTCATGTCGGAGAGGAGAGAGGTGCTTGGGACGAGAGTCAGGCAGGACAGGAGAGAGAGGCTGAGGACGAGAGTCGGTCAGGACAGGAGAGTGAGGCTTGGGGCAAGTGACAAGCAGTACAGGAGAGAGGGGCTTGGAACGAGAGTAAGGCAGGATAAGAGAGAGACGCTTTGTATGTGAGTCAGGCAGGACAGGAGAGGGAGGCTTGGTTCGAGAGTGAGACAGGACAGGAGATGTAGATTTGGGATGAAAGTCAGGCAGGACAGGAAAGAGAGCGTTGCGACGAGAGTCAGGCAGGACAGGAGAGGCTTAGGACGAGAGTCGGATAGGACAGATAGAGAGGCTTGGTACGAGACTCAGGCAGAACAGGAGAGAGAGGCTTGGTGCGATAATCAGGCAGGACAGGAGAGAGAGGCTTTGGACGAGAGTCGGACATGACAGGAGAGAGAGGCTTTGGACGAGAGTCAGGCAGGACACGAAAGAGAGGATTAAAACGAGAGTCAGGCAGGACAGGAGAGAGAGGCTTTGGACGATATTCAGGCAGGACAGGAGAGAGAGGATTGATATGAGAGTTAGGTCGGACATGAGAGAGAGACTTGGGACGAGAGTCAGGCAGGAAAGGAGAGAGATATTTGGGGCGAGAAACAGGCAGGACAGGAGAGAGAGACTTGGCACGAGAGTCGGATAGGACATGAGAGAAAGGCTTGGTACGAGAGTCAGGCAGAAAAGGAGAGAGAGGCTTGGAGCGATAATGAGGCAGGATAGGAGAGAGAGGCTTTGGACGAGAGTCGGACAGGACAGGAGAGAGAGGCTTTGGACGAGAGTCAGGCAGGACACGAGAGAGAGGATTGAAACGAGAGTCAGGGAGGACAGGAGAGAGAGGCTTTGGACGAGAGTCAGGCAGGACAGGAGAGAGAGGATTGGGATGAGAGTGAGGTCGGACAGGAGAGAGAGGCTTGGCACGAGTGTCAGGCAAGACAGGAGAAAGAAGCTTGGGTCGAGAGTCATGCAGGAAAGGAGAGAGATGCTTGGGATGAGAGTCAGGCAGGACAGGAAAAAGAGCCTTGAGACCAGAGTCAGGCAGGACAGGAGAGACAGGCTTGCGTCGAGAAACAGGTATGACAGGAGATAGAGGCTTAAGACGTGAGTCATGCAGGACAGGAGAGGGAGGCTTGGGACGAGAGTCAGGCAGGAGAGAAGAGAGAGACTTGGGACGATAATCAGTCAGGACAGGAGAGTGAGGCTTTGGACGAGAGTCGGACGGGACAGGAGAGAGAGGCTTGGGACGAGAGTCAGGCAGGACAGGAGAGAGAGGCTTGTTATGAACGTTAGTTCAGAGAGGAGAGAGAGGCTTGGGACGAGAGTCAGGTAGGACAGGAGAGGGAGGCTTGGGATGAGAGTCAGGCAGGAAAGGAGAGAGACGCTTGTGACGAGAGTCATGCAGGACAGGTGAGAGAGGCTTAGGACGACAGTCATGCAGGAGTGGAGAGAGGGTGTTAGGACGAGAGTCAGTTTGGAAAGGAGAGAGAGGCTTAGGACGGGAGTCAGTCATGACAGGAGAGAGGTTTAGCACGAGATTAAGGCCGGTCAAGAGATAGGGGCTTGTGACGGGAGTCAGCCAGTACAGGAGAGAGAGGCTTGGGATGAGAGTCAGGCTAAAAAGGAGAGAGAGGCTTAGGAAGAGAGTCAGGCAGAACAGGAGAGAGGCTGGGGACGAAAGTCAGACAGCACATGAGAGAGAGGACTTGGGACGAGAGTCAGGATGGACATAAGAAAGAGGTTTGGAACGAAATTCAAGCTGGAAAGAAAAGAGATGCTTGGGACGAGAGTCAGGCAGAACACGAGAGAGAGGATTGAACCGAGATTCAGGCAGGACAGGAGAGAGAGGTTGAGGACGAGAGCCGGTCAGGACAGGAGAGTGAGTCTTGGGACGAGTAACAAGCAGGACAGGAGAGAGGGGTTGGGACGAGAGTAAGGCAGGACAAGAGAGAGACGCTTGGTATGTGAGTCAGGCAGGACAGGAGAGAGAGGCTTGGGACGAGAGTCGTGCAGGACACGAGAGAGAGGCTTGTGATGAAAGTTAGGTCAGAGAGGAGAGAGAGGCTTGGGACGAGAGTCAGGCAGGACAGGAGAGAGAAGATTTGGACGAGAGTCAGGCAAGACAGGAGAGAGATGCTTGTGACGAGTGTCATGCAGGACTGGAGAGAGGGCTTGGAACGCGAGTCATGTCGGAGAGGAGAGAGGTGCTTGGGACGAGAGTCAGGCAGGACAGGAGAGAGAGGCTGAGGACGAGAGTCGGTCAGGACAGGAGAGTGAGGCTTGGGGCAAGTGACAAGCAGTACAGGAGAGAGGGGCTTGGAACGAGAGTAAGGCAGGATAAGAGAGAGACGCTTTGTATGTGAGTCAGGCAGGACAGGAGAGGGAGGCTTGGTTCGAGAGTGAGACAGGACAGGAGATGTAGATTTGGGATGAAAGTCAGGCAGGACAGGAAAGAGAGCGTTGCGACGAGAGTCAGGCAGGACAGGAGAGGCTTAGGACGAGAGTCGGATAGGACAGATAGAGAGGCTTGGTACGAGACTCAGGCAGAACAGGAGAGAGAGGCTTGGTGCGATAATCAGGCAGGACAGGAGAGAGAGGCTTTGGACGAGAGTCGGACATGACAGGAGAGAGAGGCTTTGGACGAGAGTCAGGCAGGACACGAAAGAGAGGATTAAAACGAGAGTCAGGCAGGACAGGAGAGAGAGGCTTTGGACGATATTCAGGCAGGACAGGAGAGAGAGGATTGATATGAGAGTTAGGTCGGACATGAGAGAGAGACTTGGGACGAGAGTCAGGCAGGAAAGGAGAGAGATATTTGGGGCGAGAAACAGGCAGGACAGGAGAGAGAGACTTGGCACGAGAGTCGGATAGGACATGAGAGAAAGGCTTGGTACGAGAGTCAGGCAGAAAAGGAGAGAGAGGCTTGGAGCGATAATGAGGCAGGATAGGAGAGAGAGGCTTTGGACGAGAGTCGGACAGGACAGGAGAGAGAGGCTTTGGACGAGAGTCAGGCAGGACACGAGAGAGAGGATTGAAACGAGAGTCAGGGAGGACAGGAGAGAGAGGCTTTGGACGAGAGTCAGGCAGGACAGGAGAGAGAGGATTGGGATGAGAGTGAGGTCGGACAGGAGAGAGAGGCTTGGCACGAGTGTCAGGCAAGACAGGAGAAAGAAGCTTGGGTCGAGAGTCATGCAGGAAAGGAGAGAGATGCTTGGGATGAGAGTCAGGCAGGACAGGAAAAAGAGCCTTGAGACCAGAGTCAGGCAGGACAGGAGAGACAGGCTTGCGTCGAGAAATAGGTATGAGAGGAGATAGAGGCTTAAGACGTGAGTCATGCAGGACAGGAGAGGGAGGCTTGGGACGAGAGTCAGGCAGGAGAGGAGAGACTTGGGACGATAATCAGTCAGGACAGGACAGTGAGGCTTTGGACGAGAGTCGGACGGGACAGGAGAGAGAGGCTTGGGACGAGAGTCAGGCAGGACAGGAGAGAGAGGCTTGTTATGAACGTTAGTTCAGAGAGGAGAGAGAGGCTTGGGACGAGAGTCAGGTAGGATAGGAGAGGGAGGCTTGGGATGAGAGTCAGGCAGGAAAGGAGACAGACGCTTGTGACGAGAGTCATGCAGGACAGGTGAGAGAGGCTTAGGACGACAGTCATGCAGGAGTGGAGGGAGGGGGTTAGGACGAGAGTCAGTTTGGAAAGGAGAGAGAGGCTTAGGACGGGAGTCAGTCATGACAGGAGAGAGGTTTAGCACGAGATTAAGGCCGGTCAAGAGATAGGGGCTTGTGACGGGAGTCAGCCAGTACAGGAGAGAGAGGCTTGGGATGAGAGTCAGGCTAAAAAGGAGAGAGAGGCTTAGGAAGAGAGTCAGGCAGAACAGGAGGCTGGGGGCGAAAGTCAGACAGCACATGAGAGAGAGGACTTGGGACGAGAGTCAGGATGGACATAAGAAAGAGGTTTGGGACGAAATTCAAGCTGGTAAGAACAGAGAAGCTTGGGACGAGAGCCAGGCAGAACACGAGAGAGAGGATTGAACCGAGATTCAGGCAGGACAGGAGAGAGAGGTTGAGGACGAGAGTCGGTCAGGACAGGAGAGTGAGTCTTGGGACGAGTAACAAGCAGGACAGGAGAGAGGGGTTGGGACGAGAGTAAGGCAGGACAAGAGAGAGACGCTTGGTATGTGAGTCAGGCAGGACAGGAGAGGGAGGCTTGGTTCGAGAGTCAGACAGGACAGGATATATAGGTTTGGGATGAAAGTCAGGCAGGACAGGAAAGAGAGCGTTGCGACGAGTGTCAGGCAGGACAGGAGAGAGAGGATTTGTACAAGAGTCAGGCAGAACAGGAGAGGCTTGGTGCGATAATCAGGCAGGACAAGAGAGAGAGGCTTTGGACGAGAGTCGGACAGGACAGGAGAGAGCGGCTTTGGACGAGAGTCGGACATGACAGGAGAGAGAGGCTTTGGACGAGAGTCAATCAGGACACGAGAGAGAGGATTGAAACGAGAGTCAGACAGGACATGAGAGAGAGGCTTTGGTCGAGATTGCGGCAGGACAGGCGAGAGAAGATTGTGATGAGAGTTAGGTCGGACATGAGAGAGAGATTTGGGACGAGAGTCAGGCAGGACAGGAGAGAGATATTTGGGGCGAGAAACAGGCAGGACAGGAAAGAGAGGCTTGGGACGAGAGTCGGATAGGACATGAGAGAAAGGCTTGGTACGAGAGTCAGGCAGAACAGGAGAGAGAGGCTTATGATGAAAGTTGGTTCAGAGAGGAGAGAAAGGCTTGGGACGAGAGTCAGGCAGGAGAGGAGAGAGAGGCTTGGGGCGATAATTAGGCAGGACAGGAGTGAGAGGCTTTGGACGAGAGTCGGACAGGACAGGAGAGAGAGGTTGCGGACGAGAGTCAGGCAGGACAGGAGAAACAGGCTTAAGGTGAAAGTTAGGTCAGAGAGCAGAGAAAGGCTTGGGACGAGAGTCAGGCAGGACAGGAGAGAGAGGCTTGTGATGAAAGTTAGGTCAGAGAGGAGAGAGAGGCTTGGGACAAGAGTCAGGCAGGACAGGAGAGAGAGACTTGGGACGAGAATCAGGAAGGACAGGAATGAGTGGCTTGGGACGAGAGTCAGGCAGGACAGGAGAGGGAGGCTTAGGATGAGAGTCAGGCAGTAAAGGAGAGAGACGCTTGTGACGAGAGTCATGCAGGACAGGTGAGAGAGTCTTAGGACGACACTTATGCAGGAGTGGAGAGAGGGGATTGGGACGAGAGTAAGGTTGTAGAGGAGAGAGAGGCTTGGGACGAGAGTCAGGAAGGACAGGAGAGAGAGACTTCGGACGAGAGTCAGGCAGGACACGAGAGGGAGGCTTGGGATGAGAGTTAGGTCGGAGAGGAGAGAGAGGCTTGGCACGAGTGTCAGGCAGGACAGGGGAGAGAGGCTTGGGACGAGAGCCAGACAGGACTGGAGAGATAGGCTTGGTATGAGAGTCAGGTAGGACAGGAGAGAGAGGCTTGGGATGAGAGTCAAGCAGGACAGGAAAGAGAGCCTTGGGACGAGAGTCACGCATGAGAGGAGAGAGATGCTTGGGGCGATAATTAGGCAGGACAGGAGAGAGAGGCTTTGGACGAGAGTCGGACAGAACGGGACAGAGATGCTTAGGACGAGAGTCAGGCAGGACAGGAGAGAGAGGCTTATGATGAAAGTTTGGTCAGAGAGGAGAGAGAGGCTTGGGACGAGAGTCAGGCAGGACAGTAGAGAGAGGCTTGGGGCGAGAATCAGGCAGGCCAGGAGAGAGACCCTTGGGACGAGAGTCAGGCAGGACAGGAGAGAGAGACTTCGGATGAGAGTTAGGTCGGACAGGAGAGAGAGAGACTTGGCAGGCAGGACAGGAGAGAAAGGCTTGGGACGATAATCAGGCAGGACAGGAGTGAGAGGCTTTGTACGAGAGTCAGGCAGGACAGGAGAGAGAGACTTGGGATGAGAGTTAGGTCGGACAGGAGAGAGAGGCTTGGCACGAATGTCAGGCAGGACAGGAGAGATAGGCTTGGGACGAGAGTCAGGCAGGACAGGAGGGAGAGTCTTGGCATGAGAGTCAGGCAGGACAGGAAAAAGAGCCTTCAGACGAGAGTCAGGCAGGACAGGGGAGAGAGGCCTGCGTCAAGAAACAGGTATGACATGAGATAGAGGCTATGAAGAGAGTCATGCAGGACAGGAGAGAGAGGCTTGGGACGAGAGTCAGGCAGGAGAGGAGAGAGAGGCTTGGGACGATAATCAGGGAGGACAGGAGAGAGAGGCTTTGGACGAGAGTCGAACGGGACAGGAGAGAGATGCTTAGGACGAGAGTCAGGTAGGAGAGGAGATATAGGCTCGGGGCTTTAATCAGGCAGGACAGGAGAGAGATGCTTGGGACGAGAGTCAGGCAGGACAGGTCAGAGAGGAGAGAGAGGCTTGGGACGAGAGTCAGGCTGGACAGGAGAGAGGGGCTTGCGACGAGAGTAAGGCAGAACAGGAGAAAGTGGCTTGGGACAAGAGTCAGGCATGACAGGAGAGAGGGGCTTGCGACGAGAGTAAGGCAGAAAAGGAGAGAGAGGCTTGGAACGAGAGTCAGGCCAGAGTGGACACAGACAGATTGGACAAGAGTCAGGCAGACGAGAATGAAGGTTGGGACGAGAGTCAAACAGGACAGGAGATGGAGGCTTTGGACGAGAGTCAGGCAAGACTGGAGAAAGAGGTTTAGGACGAGTCAGGCAGGATAGGAGAGAGAGGCTTGGGACGAGAGTCAGGCAAGACAATAGAGAGAGGCTTAGGACGATTCAATCATGACAGGAGATAGAGGCTTTGGTAGAGAGTCATGTAGGACAGGAGAGAGAGGATTGGGACGAGAGTCAGGCAAGACAGGAGAGAGATGCTTGGGACGAGAGTCACGCAGGACAGGAAAGAGAGCCTTGGGACGAGAGTCAGGCAGTAGAGGAGAGAGAGCCTTGGGGTTATATTCAGGCAGGACAGGAGAGAAAGGCTTCGGACGAAAGTCGGACAGGACAGGAGAGAGAGGCTTTGGACGAGAGTCAGGCAGGACACGAGAGAGAGGGTTGAAAAGAGAGTGAGGGAGGACAGGAGAGAGAGGCTTTGGACGAGAGTCAGGCAGGACAGGACAGAGAGGCGTAGGATGAGAGTTAGGTCGGACAGGAAAGAGAGGCTTAGCACGAGTGTCAGGTAAGACAGGAGAAAGAGAATTGGGACGAGAGTCAGGCAGGACAGGAGAGAGAGGCTTGGGATGAGAGTCAGGCAGGACAGAAAAGAGAGCCTTGAGACGAGAGTCAGGCAGTACAGGAGAGAGAGGCTTGCGTCGAGAAACAGGTAGGACAGGAGAGAGAGGCTTAGGACGAGAGTCATGCAGGACAGGAGAGAGAGCCTTGGGACGAGAGTCAGGCAGTAGAGGAGAGAGAGGCTTAGGGTGATAATCAGGCAGGACAGGAGAGACAGGCTTTGGGCGAGAGTCGGACAGGACTGGAGAAAGAGGCTTGGGACGAGAGTCAGGCAGGACAGGAGAGAGAGGCTTGTGATGAAAGTTAGGTCAGAGAGGAGAGAGACGCTTGGGACGAGAAACCGCCAGGACAGGAGAGAGAGTCTTGTGATGAAAGTTAGGTCAGAGAGTAGAGAGAGGCTTCGGACGAGAGTGAGGCAGGACAGGAGAGAGAGGCTTTGGACGAGAGTCAGGCAGGACAGGAGAGAGAGGCTTGTGATGAGAGTCAGGCAGGAGAGGAAAGAGAGCCTTGAGACCAGAGTCAAGCAGGACAGGAGAGACAGGCTTGCGTCGAGAAACAGGTAGGACAGGAGATAGAGGCTTAGGACGAGAGTCATGCAGGACAGGAGAGAGAGGCTTGGGACGAGAGTAAGGGAGAAGAGGAGAGAGAGACTTGGGGCGTTAATCAGGCAGGACAGGAGAGAGAGGTTTTTTACGAGAGTCGGACGGGACAGGAGAGAGAGGCTTGGGACGAGAGTCAGGCAGGACGGGAGAGAGAAGCTTGTGATGAAAGTTAGGTCAGAGAGGATAGAGAGGCTTGGGACGAGAGTCAGGCAGGACAGAAGAGAGGGGCTTGCGACGAGATTAAGGCAGAACAGGAGAGAGTGGCGTGGGACGAGAGTCAGGCAGAACAGGAGAAAGGGGCTTGCGACGAGAGTAAGGCAGAACAGGAGAGAGAGGCTTGGTACGAGAGTCAGGCCAGAGTGGACACAGGGAGATGGGACAAGAGTCAGGCAGGAGAAGAAACAGAAGGTTGGGACGAGAGTCAAACAGGACAGGAGATAGAGGCTTTGGACGAGACTCAGGCAAGACTGGAGATAGAGGCTTAGGACGAGTCAGGCAGGACAGGAGAGAAAGGCTTGGGACGAGAGTCAGGCAAGACAATAGAGAGAGGCTTAGGACGATTCAGGCAGGACAGGAGAGAGAGGCTTGGGACGAGAGTCAGGCAAGACAGGAGAGAGAGGCTTGGGATAAAAGTTAGGTCAGAGAGGAGAGAGAGGCTTGGGACGAGCGTCAATCCTCTCTCTCCTGTCCTGCCTGACTCTCGTCCCAAGCCTCTTTCTCTTGTCCTGCCTGACACTCGTGCCAAGTCTCTCTCTCCTGTCCGAACTAACACTCATCCCAAGCCTCTCTCTCCTGTCCTGCCTGACTCTCGTCCCAAGGATCTCTCTCCTGTACTGCCTGATTCTCGCACCAAGCCTCTCTCTCCTGTCCTTCCTGACTCTCCTCCTAAGCCTCTCTATCCTCTCTGACCTAACTTTCATCACAAGCCTCTCTCTCCTGTCCTTCCTGACTCTCGTCACAAGCTTCTCCCTCCTGTCCTGTCCGACTCTCGTCCAAAGACTCTCTCTCCTGTCCTGCCTGATTATCGCCCCAAGCCTCTATCTCCTCTCCTGCCTGACTCTCGTACTAAGCCTCTCTCTCCTGTCCTGCCTATCTCTCGACTCAAGGCTCTATTTCCTGCCATGCCTGACTCTCATCACAAGCCTATCACTCCTGTCCTGCCTGACTCTCGTCCGAAGCCTCTCTCTCCTGTCCTGCCTGACACTCGTGCCAGGCCTCTCTCTCCTGTCCGACCTAACTCTCATCTCAAGCCTCTCTCTCCTGTCCTGCCTGACTCTCGTCCAAAGCCTCTCTCTCCTGTCCTACCTGACTCTTGTTTCAATCCTCTCTCTCGTGTCTTGCCTGACTCTCATCCAAAACCTCTCTCTCCTGTCCTGTCCGACTCTCGTCCAAAGCTTCTCTCTCCTATCCTGCCTGATTATCGCACCAAGCCTCTCTCTCATGTTCTGCCTAACTCTCTTACCAAGCCTTTCACTCCTGTCCTATCCGACTCTCGTCCCAAGACTCTCTCTCCTGTTCCGCCTGTTTCTCACCCCAAGCTTCTCTCTCCATTCCTGCCTGAATCTCGTCCCAAACCTCTCTCTCATGTCCGACATAACTCTCATACCAATCCTCTCTCTCCTGTCCTGAATGAATCTCGTCTAAACCCTCTCTCTCCTGTCCTGCCTGACTCTCGCTTCAATTCTCTCTCGCGTGTCCTACCTGACTCTCGTCCAAAGCCTTTCTCTCCTGTCCTGTCCGACTCTCGTGCAAAGCCTTTCTCTCCTGTCCTGCCTGATTATCGCACCAAGCCTCTCTCTCCTGTTCTGCCTGACTCTCGTACCAAGCCTCTCTCTCCTGTCCTATCTGACTCTAGTCCCAAGCATCTCTCTCCTGTCCTGACTGACTGTCGTCGCAACGTTCTCTTTCCTGTCCTGGCTGACTCTCGTCGCAAGCCTCTCTATCCTCTCTGACCTAACTTTCATCCGAAGCCTCTCTCTCCTGTCCTGCCTGACTCTCGTCCAAAGTCTCTCTCTCCTGTCCTGCCTGATTATCGCCCCAAGCCTCTCTCTCCTCTCCTGCCTGACTCTCGTCCCAAGCCTCTCTCTCCTGTACTGCGTAACTCTCGTCGCAACGCTCTCTTTCCTCTCCTGCCTGACTTTCATCCAAACCTAAGTCTCCAGTCCTATCTAACTCTCATACCAAGCCTCCCTCTCCTGTCCTGCCTGACTCACATACCAAGCGTCTCTCTCTTGTCGTGCCTTACTCTCTTCCCAGGCCCCTATCTCCTGTCCTGCTTGTCATTCGCCCTAAGCCTCACTCTCTCTCCTGACCGACTCTCGTCCTCAGCCTCTCTCTCCTGTCCTGCTTGACTCTCGTCCAAAACCCCTCTCTTCTCTCCGACATAACTCTCGTCCCAAGCCCTCTCTCCAGTCCTGCATTACTCTCGTCCAAAGCATCTCTCTCCTGTCTTGCATGACTCTCGTCCCAATCCTCTCTATCCAGTCCAGCATGACTCTCGTCCTAAGCCTCTCTCTCCTTTCCTGCCTGACTCGTCCTAAGCCTCTCTCTCCAGTCTTGCCTGACTCTCGTCCCAAGACTCTATCTCCTGTCCTCTTTGACTCTCGTCCCAACCTTCTGTCTCTTCTCCTGCCTGACTCTTGTCCCATCTCCCTGTGTCCACTCTGGCCTGACTCTCGTACCAAGCCTCTCCCTCCTGTTCTGCCTTACTCTCGTCGCAAGCCCCTCTCTCCTGTCCTGCCTGACTCTCGTCCCAAGGCACTCTCTCCTGTCCTGCCCGACTCTCATCCAAAACCTCTTTTTCCTGTCCTGCCTTACTCTCGTCACAAGCCTTTCTCTCGTGTCCGGCCTGACTATCGTCCCTAGCCTCTCCCTCCTGTCCTGCATGACTCTCGTCCCAAGCCTCTCTCTCCTGTCCTGCCTGTTTCTCGTCCCAAGCCTCTCTCCCCTCTCTGACCTAACTTTCATCCCAATCCTTTCTCTCCTCTCCTGTCCGACTCTCGTCCAAAGCCTCTCTCTCCTGTCCTGCCTTATTATCGCCCCAAGCCTCTCTCTCCTCTCCTGCCTGACTCTCGTCCCAATCCTCTCTCTCCTGTCCAGAATGACTCTCGTCTCAAGCCTCTCTTTCCTGTCCTACCTAACTCTCATCCCAAGGTTCTCTCTCCTCTACTGCCTGACTCTCGTCCTAGGGGTCTCTCTCCTGTCCTGCCTGACTCTCGTCTCATGCCTCTCTTTCCTGTCCTGCCTGACTCTCATCCCAAGCCTCTCTCTCCTGTCCATCCTGACTCTCACCCCAAGCCTCTTTTTCCTATCCCACCTGACTCTCGTCCAAAGCCTCTTTTTCCTATCCTGCCTGACTCTCGTCCAAAGCCTCTCTCTTTTTTTTTTTTCCTGCCCTCTCCTTCCTAGCATCTCTCTCCTGTCTGCCTGACTCTCGTCCAAACCTCTCTCTCCGCCAGCATACTCTCGTCCAAGCCTCTCTCCTGTCCTGCGTACTCTCGTCCAAGCTCTCTCTCCTGTCTGCCGACTTCTCCCAACCTCTTTTCCGTCCTCTGACTCTCTCCAAGCCTCTCTTCCTTCCTGCCTGACTCTGTCCAAGCTCTCTCTCTCCAGTCTGCCTGACTCCGTCCAAGCTTTCCTCCTGTCTCCTCTCTCCGCCCTCTCTCTCCTCCTGATTGTCCCTGACTCTGTCCAACCCCCTCTCTCTCCAAACCTCTCCCGCCTCTCCTGTCCTCTTCTCGTCCAAGCTCTCTTCCGTCTAGACTCTCTCCAAGCTCTCTCCGTCCTGCTGACTCTCTCCAAGCCTCTCTTCCTTCCTGCCTGTATCTCTCTAAGCCTTCTCCTCTTGCCTGACTTCGTCCCAAGACTCTCTCCTTCCTCTGACTCTCGTCCCAACTCTCTCTTCCTCCTGCCTTTTCCTTCCGTCCCCTGCTCCTCCACCTCTCCTCTCTTTCTCCTACCTTCTCTCGCTAGCCCTCCGCTCTCCAGCCTCTCTCCGTCCAGCCTACTCTCTCCCCAGGCCTCTCTCCATGCCTTTTCCTGCTCCTTACTCTCGTCCACTCTTCTCTCATCCCTCTTCCTGTCCTCCTATCTCAGTCTCTCTCTCCCTCTCCGTCCTCAGCTCTCTCCACCTCTTCTGCCTGCGTTCTCCTCTATCTTCTCCCTTCTACCAAAGCCTTCTCCATTCTTCCTCTCCTCCACCTTCACTCTCTCTGTCCTGCCTACTATCCCCAAGCCTCTCTTCCTTCCTGCCTGACTCTCGTCCAACCTCTCTCTCCTGTCCATGATCTGTCCAAGCCTCTTTCTGTCCTACCAATCTCATCCGTTCTCCCTTCCTGCCGACTCTGTCCTAGGCTCTCTCCTGCCTGCTGACTCTCGTCTCAGCCTCTCTTCCTGTCCTCTGACTCTCTCCAAGCCTCTCTCTCCTGTCCTGCCTGACTCCCCCAAGCCTCTTTTCCTTCCCCTGACTTCTCCAAAGCCTCTTTTTCCTTCCTGCTGACTCTCCAAGCCTCTCTCCGTCTCGACTCTTGTCCAAAGTTCTCTCTGTCCTACTTTCGCAACTCTTCTCTCTTCGTCTGCTGACTTACGCAACCTCTCCCTTCCCTGACTCCGCCGTCCATCTCTCTTCCTCTTCTGCCCAACTCTGTCTCCTCCTCCTACTCTCTCAAGCCTCTCTTCCTGTCAGCCTCTCTCTCCAAGCCCTCTCTCCTCTCTTCTCTAGCTCTCTTCTGCCTGCTCTTCTCCCACTTCTCTGCTCTGTCAGCCTCTCCTACCTTCTCCCTGCCTATACCCCCTCTATCTCCTTCCTGCCTGACTTCTCCAAAGCCTCCTCCGTCGCTGCCTCCTTCTCTCTCTCTTCCACTAACATCCCTCTCTTCCTGCCTGACCCATCCAAGCTCTCTCTCTCTGCCTCCTCTGACCTGTTCATCCTCTCCTGCTTCATTCCCAACCTCCTCTCTTCCTGCCGCTCCATTTCCTACGCTCTTCTCCTCCTGTCCTGCCTGACTCTCGTCCAAAACCCCTCTCTTCTCTCCGACATGACTCTCGTCCCAAGCCCTCTCTCCTGTCCTGCATTACTTTCGTCCAAAGCATCTCTCTCCTGTCTTGCCTGACTCTCGTCCCAATCCTCTCTATCCAGTCCAGCATGACTCTCGTCCTAAGCCTCTCTCTCCTTTCCTGCCTGACTCGTCCTAAGCCTCTCTCTCCAGTCTTGCCTGACTCTCGTCCCAAGACTCTATCTCCTGTCCTGTTTGACTCTCGTCCCAACCTTCTGTCTCTTCTCCTGCTTGACTCTTGTCCCATCTCCCTGTGTCCACTCTGGCCTGACTCTCGTACCAAGCCTCTCCCTCCTGTTCTGCCTTACTCTCGTCGCAAGCCCCTCTCTCCAGTCCTGCGTGACTCTCGTCCCAAGCCACTCTCTCCTGTCCTGCCCGACTCTTATCCAAAGCCTCTTTTTTCTGTCCTGCCTTACTCTCGTTATAAGCCTTTCTCTCATGTCCGGCCTGACTATCGTCCCTAAGCCTCTCTCTCCTGTCTTGCATGACTCTCGTCCCAAGCCTCTCTCTTCTGTCCTGCCTGTTTCTCGTCCCAAGCCTCTCTCTCCTGTTCTGCCTGACTCTCGTGTCAAGCCTTTCTTTCCTGTCCTTCCTGACTTTCATCCCAAACCTCTCTCTATTGTCCTGGCTTGCTCTCGTCCAAATCCTCTCTCCCCTGTCCTGCCTGACACTCGTGCCAAGCCTCTCTCTACTCTCCGACCTAACTCTCATCCAAAGCCTCTCTCGCCTGTCCTGCCTGACTCTCGTCCCAAGCCTCTCTCTCCTCTCTGACCTAACTTTCATCCCAATCCTTTCTCTCCTCTCCTGTCCGACTCTCGTCCAAAGCCTCTCTCTCCTGTCCTGCCTTATTATCGCCCCAAGCCTTTCTTTCCTCTCCTGCCTGACTCTCGTCCCAAGCCTCTCTCTCCTGTCCAGAATGACTCTCGTCTCAAGCCTCTCTTTCCTGTCCTACCTAACGCTCATCCCAAGGTTCTCTCTCCTGTCCTGACTGACTCTCGTCCTAGGGGTCTCTCTCCTGTCCTGCCTGACTCTCGTCTCATGCCTCTCTTTCCTGTCCTGCCTGATTCTCATCCCAAGCCTCTCTCTCCTGTCCATCCTGACTTTCACCCCAAGCCTCTTTTTCCTATCCTGCCTGAATCTCGTCCAAAGCCTCTCTCTCCTGTCCTGTCCGACTCTTGTCCAAATGATCTCTCTCTTGTCCTACCTGATTATCGCAACAATCTTCTCTCTTCTGTTCTGCCTGACTCTCGTACCAAGCCTCTCTCTCCTGTCCTGCAGAACTCTCGTCCTAAGCCTCATTCTCCGGTCCTGCCTGTTTCTCGTCCCAAGCTTTTGTCCCCTGTCCTGCCTGACTCTCGTCTCAAGCCTCTCTTTCCTGTCCTGCCTGACTCTCATCCAAAGCCTCTCTCTCCTCTCCTGCCTGTTTCTCGTCCCAAGCTTCTCTCTCCTGTCATGCCTGACTCTCGTCGCAACGATCTCTTTCCTGTCATGCCTGAATCTCATCCCGAGCGTCTCTTTCCTGTTCTGTCTGACTCTCGTACCAAGCCTCCCTCTCCTGTTTTGCCTGACTCACATACCAAGAGTCTCTCTGTTGTCCTTCCTTACTCTCATCCCAACCCTCTCTCTCCTGTCCTCCCTGACTCATATCCCAAGCCTCTCTCTCCTCTCCTGCCTGACTCTCGTCCCAATCCTCCCTCTCCTGTCCTGCCTGATTTTCTTCCCAAGCCTCTCTCTCCTGTCCTGGCTGACTCTCGTCCCAAGCCTCTCTCTCCTCTCTGACCTAACTTTCATCCGAAGCCTCTCTCTCCTATCCTCACTAACTCTCGTCCAAAGCCTCTCTCTCCTGTCCTGCGTGATTATCGCCACAAGCCTCTCTCTCCTCTCCTGCCTGACTATCGTCCCAAGCCTCTCTCTTCTGTCCTGTCCGACTCTCGTCCAAAGTCTCTCTCTCCTGTTATGACTAATTATCGCTCCAAGACTCTCTATCCTATCCTGCTTGACTCTCGTCCAAAGCCTCTCTCTCCTGTCCTGCCTGACTGTCATCCCAAGCCTCTTTTTCATATCCAGACTTACTCTCGTCCCAGTCCTCTCTCTCGTGTCCGGATTCACTCTTATCCCTAGCCTCTATCTCCTGTCCTGCATGACTCTCGTCCCAAAGCCTCTCTCTCCCGTCCTGCCTGTTTCTTATCCCAAGCCTCTCTCTCCTGTCCTTCCTTACTCTCATCCCAACCCTCTCTCTCCTGTCCTCCCTGACTCATATCCCAAGCCTCTCTCTCCTCTCCTGCCTGACTCTCGTCCCAATCCTCCCTCTCCTGTCCTGCCTGATTTTCTTCCCAAGCCTCTCTCTCCTGTCCTGGCTGACTCTCGTCCCAAGCCTCTCTCTCCTCTCTGACCTAACTTTCATCCGAAGCCTCTCTCTCCTATCCTCACTAACTCTCGTCCAAAGCCTCTCTCTCCTGTCCTGCGTGATTATCGCCACAAGCCTCTCTCTCCTCTCCTGCCTGACTATCGTCCCAAGCCTCTCTCTTCTGTCCTGTCCGACTCTCGTCCAAAGTCTCTCTCTCCTGTTATGACTAATTATCGCTCCAAGACTCTCTATCCTATCCTGCTTGACTCTCGTCCAAAGCCTCTCTCTCCTGTCCTGCCTGACTGTCATCCCAAGCCTCTTTTTCATATCCAGACTTACTCTCGTCCCAGTCCTCTCTCTCGTGTCCGGATTCACTCTTATCCCTAGCCTCTATCTCCTGTCCTGCATGACTCTCGTCCCAAAGCCTCTCTCTCCCGTCCTGCCTGTTTCTTATCCCAAGCCTCTCTCTCCCGTCCTGCCTGTTTCTTATCCCAAGCCTCTCTCTCCTGTCCTTCCTGACTCTTGTCCCAAGCCTCTTTCTCCTGTCTTTCCTGATTCTCGTCCCAAGACTCTCTCTCCTGTCCTGCCTGACTCTCGTCCCAAGCCTCTCTCTCCACTCTGACCTAACTTTCATCCCAATTCTCTCTCTCCTGTCCTGTCCGACTCTCTTCCAAAGCCTCTCTCTCCTATCCTGCCTTATTATCGCCCCAAGCCTCTCTCTCTCCTCTTCTGCCTAACTCTAGTCCCAAGCCTCTCTCTCCTGTCCTGTCCGACTCTAGTCCAAACCCTCTCTCTCCTGTCCTGCCTAATTATCGCTCCAAGACTCTCTCTCCTATCCTGCCTGACTCTCGTCCCAAGCTTCTCTCTCCTGTCCTGCGTGACTCTCGCCCTAAGGCTCTTTTTCCTATCCAACCTTACTCTCGTCCCAATCCTCTCTCTCGTGTCCGGCTTGACTCTCGTCCCTAACCTCGCTCTCCTGTCCTGCATGACTCTTTTCTCGAGCATCTCTTTCCTGTCCTGCCTGACTCTCATCCCAAGCCACTCTCTCCTGTCCTGCCTGGGTCTCGTCCCAAGTCTTTTTCCTCTGTTATGCCTGCTACTCGTGCCAAGCCTCTCTCTCCTCTCCGACCTAAATCTCATCCCAAGCCTCCCTCTCCTGTCCTGCCTGACTCTCGTCCCAATCCTCTCTCTCCTGTCCTTCCTGATTCTCGTCCCAAGCCTCTCTCTCCTGTCCTTCCTGATTCTCGTCCCAAGCCTCTCCTATCCTGCCTGACTCTCATCACAAGCCTATTTTTCCTATCGTCCCTTACTCTCGTCCCAAGCCTCTCTCTCGTGTCCGGCTTGACTCTCGTCCCTCGCCTTTCTCTCCTGTCCTGCCTGACTCCCGTCCCAAGCCTCTATCTACTGTCCTTCCTGATTCCTTTCATCACAATCCTCTCTCTCCTAATCTGCCTTACTCTCGTCGCAAGCCCCTCTCTCCTGTCCTGCCCGACTTTCATCCAAAGCCTCTTTTTCCTGTCCTGCCTTACTCTTGTTTCAGTCCTTTCTCTCGTGTCCGTACTGACTGTCGTCCCTAGCCTCGCTCTCCTGTCCTGCATGACTTTCGTCCCAAGCCTCTCTCTCCTGTCCTGCCTGTTTCTCGTCCCAAGCCTCTCTCTCCTGTCCTGCCTGACTCTCGTGTCAAGCCTTTCTTTCTTGTCCGGCCTGACTCTCATCCCAAGCGTCTTTCTCCTGTCCTGCCTTCCTCTCGTCCAAAGCCTCTCTCCCATGTCCTGCCTGACACTCGTGCCAAGCCTCTATCTCCTCTCCGACCTAACTCTCATCTAAAGCATCTCTCTCCTGTCCTGTCCGACTCTCGTCCAAAGTCTCTCTCTCCTGTCCTGCCTTATTATCGCCCCAAGCCTCTCTCTCCTCTCCTGCCTGACTCTCGTCCCAAGAATCTCTCTCCTGTCCTGAATGACTCTCGTCTTAAGCCTCTGTTTCCTGTCCTGCGTGACTCTCATCCCAAGGTTCTCTCTCCTGTCCTGCCTGACTCTCGTCCTAAGGCTCTCTCTCCTGTCCTGCCTGACACTCATGCCAAGCCTCTCTCTCCTGTCCAACCTAACTCTCATCCCAAGCCTCTCCCTCCTGTCCTGCCTCACTCTCGTCTCAAGGGTCTCTCTCCTTTCCTGTCTGATTCTCGCCACAAGCTTCTCTCTCCTGTCTTGCCTGACTCTCGTGTAATTACTCTCTCTCTTGTCCTACCTGACTCTCGTCCAAAGCCTCTCTCTCATGTCCTGTCCGACTCTCGTCCAAAGGATCTCTCTCCTGTCCTACCTGATTATCGCAACAAGCTTCTCTCTCCTGTTCTGCCTGACTCTCGTACCAAGCTTCTCTCTCCTGTCCTGCATGACTCTCGTCCCAAGCCTCACTCTCCTGTCCTGCCTGTTTCTCGTCCCAAGCTCATGTGTCATGTCCTGCCTGACTCTCGTCTCAAGACTCTCTTTCCTGTCATGGCTTACTCTCATCCCAAGACTCTCTCTCCTCTCTTGCCTGTTTCTCGTCCCAAGCCTCTCTCTCCTGTCCTCCCTGACTCTCGTCGCAACGATCTCTTTCCTGTACTGCCTGAATCTCATCCCAAGAGTCTCTTTCCTGTCCTGTCTGACTCTCCTACCAAGCCTCCCTCTCCTGTTTTGCCTGACTCACATACCAAGCATCTCTCTCATGTCCTTAATTACTCTCGTCCCAAGCCTCTCTCTCCTGTCCTGCATGACTCTCGTCCCAAGCTTCTCTCTCCTGTCCTGCCTGACTCTCGTCCCAAGCCTCTCTCTCCTGTCCTGCCTGATTCTCGTCCCAAGCCTCTCTCTCCTGTCCTGGCTGACTCTCGTCCCAAGCCTCTCTCTCCTCTCTGACCTAACTTTCATCCGAAGCCTCTCTCTCTTATCCTCGCTGACTCTCGTCCAAAGCCTCTCTCTCCTGTCCTGCTTGATTATTGCCCCAAGCCTCTCTCTCCTCGCCTGTCTGACTCTCGTCCCAAGCCTCTCTCTTCCGTCCTGTCCGACTCTCGTCCAAAGCCTATCTCTCCTGTCCTGCCTAATTATCGCTCCAAGACTCTCTCTCCTATCATGCATGACTCTCGTCCCAAGCTTCTCTCTCCTGTCCTGTCTGACTCTCATCACAAGCCTCTTTATCCTATCCTTCCTTACTCGTCCCAATCCTCTCTCTAGTGTCCTGCTTGACTCTCGTCTCTATCCTCTATCTCCTGTCCTGCATGACTCTCGTCCAAAGCCTCTCTCTCCCGTCCTGCCTGTTTCTCATCCCAAGCCTCTCTCTCCTGTCCTTCCTGACTCTTGTCTCAAGCCTCTCTTTCCTGTCCTGCCAGACTCTCATCCCAAGCTTCTCTCTCCTGTCCTGCTTGGGTCTCGTCCCAAGCCTTTCTCCTCTGTCCTGCCTGCCACTCGTGCCAAGCCTCTCTCTCCTCTCCGACCTAACTCTCATCCCAAGCCTCCCTCTCCTGTCGTGCCTGTCTCTCGTCCCAAGCCTCTCTCTCCTGTCTTTCCTGATTCTTGTCCCAAGCCTCTCTCTCCTGTCCTGCCTGACTCTCGTCCCAAGCCTCTCTCTCCTCTCTGACCTAACTTTCATCCCAATCCTCTATCTCCTGTCCTTTCCGACTCTCGTCCAAAGCCTCTCTCTCCTGTCCTACCTTATTATCGCCCCAAGCCTCTCTCTCTTCTGCCTGACTCTCGTCCCAAGCCTCTCTCTCCTGTCCTGTCCGACTCTTCTCCAAAGCCTCTCTCTCCTGTCCTGCCTAATTATCGCTCCAAGCCTCTCTCTCCTATCCTGCCTGACTCTCGTCCCAAGCATCTCTCTCCTGTCCTGCCTGACTCTCATCCCAAGCCTACTTTTCCTATCCTGCCTTACTCTTGTCCCAATACTCTCTCTCGTGTCCGGCTTGACTCTCGTCCCTAGCCTCTCTCTCCTGTCCTGCATTACTCTCGTCCCAAGCCTCTCTCTCCTGTCTTCCTGATTCTTGTCCCAAGCCTCTCTCTCCTGTCATGTCTGACTCTTGTCTCCAGCCTCTCTTTCCTGTCCTGCCTGACTCATCCGAAGCCACTTTCTCCTGTCCTACCTGGGTCTCGTCCCAAGCCTTTCTCCTCTGTTATGCCTGCCACTCGTGCGAAGCCTTTCTCTCCTCTCCGACCTAACTCCCATCCCAAGCCTCCCTATCCTGTCCTGCCTGACTCTCGTCGCAAGCCCCTCTCTCTTGTCCTCCCTGACTCTCGTCCCAAGCCACTCTCCCCTGTCCTGCCCGACTCTCATCCAAAGCGTGTTTTTCCTGTCCTGCCTTACTCTCGTCCCAAGATTTCTCTCGTGTCCGGCCTAACTGTCGTCCCTAGCCTCTGTCTTCTGTCCTTCATGACTCTCGTCCCAAGCCTCTCTCTCCTATCCTGCCTGTTTCTCGTCCCAAGCCTCTCTCTCCTGTCCTGCCTGACTCTCGTCTCAAGCCTTTCTTTCCTGTCCTGACTGACTTTTATCCCAAGCCTCTCTCTCCTGTCCTGCCTTGCTCTCGTCCAAAGCCTCTCTCCCCTGTCCTGCCTGACACTCGTGCCAAGCCTCTCTCTCCTCTCCGACCTAACTCTCGTCCAAAGCCTTTCTCTCCTGTCCTGCCTGACCCTCGTTCGAAGCCACTCTCTCCTGTCCTGCCTGATTCTCGTCCCAAGCCACTCTCTCCTGTCCCGCCTGACTCTCGTCCCAAGCCTCTCTCTCCTCTCTGACCTAACTTTCATCCCAATCCTCTCTCTCTTGTCCTGTCCGACTCTCGTCCAAAATCTCTCTCTCCTGTCCTGCCTTATTATCGCCCCAACCCTCTCTCTCCTCTCCTGCCTGACTCTCGTCCCAAGAATCTCTCTCCTGTCCTGAATGACTCTCGTCTCAAGCCTCTCTTTCCTGTCCTGAATGACTCTCATCCCAAGGTTCTCTCTCATATCCTGCCTGACTCTCGTCCTAAGGCTCTCTCTCCTGTCCTGCTTGACACTCAGGACAAGCCTCTCTCTCCTGTCCTACCTAACTCTCATTCCAAGCCTCTCCCTCCTGTCCTGCCTCAATCTCGTCCCAAGGGTCTCTCTCCTTTCCTGTCTGATTCTCGCAACAAGCTTCTCTCTCCTGTCTTGCCTGACTCTCGTGTAATTCCTCTCTCTCGTGTCCTACCTGACTCTCGTCCAAAGCCTCTCTCTCCTGTCCTGTCCGACTCTAGTCCAAAGGATCTCTCTCCTGTCCTACTTGATTATCGCACCAAGCTTCTCTCTCATGTTCTGCTTCACTCTCGAATCAAGCCTCTCTCTCTCCTGTCCTGCATGTCCCTCGTCCCAAGCCTCACTCTCCTGTCCTGCCTGTTTCTCGCCCCAAGCTTCTCTCTCCTGTCCTGCCTGAATCTCGTCTCAAGGCTCTCTTTCCTGTCCTGGCTGACTCTTATCCCAAGCCTCTCTCTCCTATCTTGCCTGTTTCTCGTCCAAAGCCTCTCTCTCCTGTCATGCCTGACTCTCGTCGCAACGATCTCTTTCCTGTCCTGCCTGAATCTCATCCCAAGCGTCTCTTTCCTGTCCTGTCTCACTCTCCTACCAAGCCTCCCTCTCCTGTTTTGCCTGAATCACATACCAAGCGTCTCTCTCTTGTCCTTCCTTACTCTCGTCACCAAGCCTCTCTCTCCTGTCCTGCCTGACTCTCGTCCCATGCCTCTCTCTCCTGTCCTGCCTGACTCTCGTCCCAAGCCTCTCTCTCCTGTCCTGCCTGACTCTCTTCCCAAGCTTCTCTCTCTCCTGTCCTGGCTGACTCTCGTCCCAGGCCTCTCTCTCCTCTCTGACCTAACTTTCATCCGAAGCCTCTCTCTCTCCTATCCTCCCTGAATCTCATCCAAAGTCTCTGTCTCCTGTCCTGCCTGATTATCGCCCCAAGCCTCTCTCCTCTCCTGCCTGACTCTCGACCCAAGCCTCTATCTTCCGTCCTGTCCGACTCTCGTCCAAAGCCTCTCTCTCCTGTCCTGCCTAATTATCGCCCCAAGACTCTCTCTCCTATCATGCCTGACTCTCGTCCCAAGCCTCTCTCTCCTTTCCTGCCTGACTCTCATCCCAAGCCTCTTTTTCCTATCCTGCCTGTTTCTCATCCCAAGCCTCTCTCCCCTGTCCTTCCTGACTCTTGTCTCAAGCCTCTCTTTCCTGTCCTGCCTGACTCTTATCCAAAGCCTCTCTCTCCAGTCCTGCATGGGTCTCGTCCCAAGTATTTCTCCTCTGTCCTGCCTGCCACTCGTGCCAAGCCTCTCTCTCCTGTCTTTCCTGATTCTCGTCCCAAATCTCTCTCCTGTCCTGCCTGACTCTCGTCACAAGCCTATCTCTCCTCTCTGACCTAACTTTCATCCCAATCCACTCTCTCCTGTCCTTTAAGACTCTCGTCCAAAGCCTCTCTCCTGTCCTACCTTATTATCGCCCCAAGCCTCTCTCTCTTCTCCTGCCTGACTCTCGTCCCAAGCTTCTCTCTCCTGTCCTGAATGACTCTCGTCTCAAGCCTCTCTTTCCTGTCCTGCCTGACTCTCATCCCAAGGTTCTCTCTCCTGTCCTGCCTGACTCTCGTCCTAAGGCTCTCTCTCCTGTCCTGCCTGAAACTCATGCCAAGCCTCTCTCATCGGTCCGACCTAACTCTCATTCCAAGCCTCTCCCTCCTGTCCTGCCTCACTCTCGTCCCAAGGGTCTCTCTCCTTTCTTGTCTGATTCTCGCCACAAGCGTCTTTCTCCTGTCTTGCCTGACTCTCGTGTAATTCCTCTCTCTCGCGTCCTGCCTGACTCTAGTACAAAGCCTCTCTCTCCTGTCCTGTCCAACTCTCGTCCAAAGGATCTCTCTCCTGTCCTACCTGAATATCGCAGCAAGCTTCTCTCTCCTGTTCTGCCTGACTCTCGTACAAAGCCTCTTTCTCCTGTCCTGCGTGACTCTCGTCCCAAGCCTCACTCTCTTGTCCTGTCTGTTTCTCGTCCCAAGCTTCTCTCTCCTGTCCTGCCTGACTCTCGTCTCAAGCCTCTCTTTCTTGACCAGCCTGACTCTCATCGCAAGCCTCTCTCTCCTCTCCTGCCTGTTTCTCGTACCAAGCCTCTCTCTCCTGTCCTGCCTGACTCTCGTCGCAACGATCTCTTTCCTGTCCTGCCTGCATCTCATCTCAAGCGTCTCTTTCCTGTCCTGTCTGACTCTCGTACCAAGCCTCCCTCTCCTGATTTGCCTGACTCACATACCAAGCGTCTCTCTGTTGACCTTCCTTACTCTCGTCCCAAACCTCTCTCTCCTGTCCTGCCTGCCTCTCGTCCCAAACCTCTCCCTCCTGTCCTGCCTGATTCTCTTCCCAAGGCTCTCTCTCCTATCCTGGCTGACTCTCGTCCCAAGTCTCTCTCTCCTCTCTGACCTAACTTTCATCCGAAGCCTCTCTCTCCTATCCTCCCTGACTCTCGTCAAAAGCCTCTCTCTCCTGTCCTGCCTAATTATCATTCCAAGACTCTCTCTCCTATCCTGCCTGACTCTCGTCCCAAGCCTCTCTCTCTTGTCCTGCCTGACTCTCATCCCAAGCCTCTTTTTCCTATCCTGGCTTACTCTCGTCCCAGTCCTCTCTCTCGTGTCCGGCTAGACTATCGTTCCTAGCCTCTATCTCCTGTCCTGCATGACTCTCGTCCCAAGCCTCTCTCTCCCGTTCTGCCTGTTTCTCATCCCGAGCATCTCTCTCCTGTCCTGCCTTAATCTTGTTTCAAGCCTCTCTTTCCTGTCCTGCATGACTCTCATCCCAAGCCTCTCTCTCCTGTCCCAAGCCTTTCTCCTCTGATCTGCCTGCTACTCGTGCCAAGCCTCTCTCTCCTCTCCGACCTAACTCTCATCCCAATCCTCCCTATCCTGTCATGCCTGACTCTCGTCCCAAGCCTCTCTCTCCTGTCTTTCCTGATTCTCGTCCCAAGCCTCTCTCTCCTGTCGTGCCTGACTCTCGTCCCAAGCATCTCTCTCCTCTCTGACATAACTTTCATCCCAATCCTCTCTCTCCTGTCCTGTCCGACTCTCGTCCCAAGCCTCTTTCTCCTGTCCTGCCTTATTATCGCCACAAGCCTCTCTCTCTTCTCCTGCCTGACTCTCGTCCCAAGCCTCTCTCTCCTGTCCTGTCCGACTCTCGTCCAAAGCCTCTCTCTCTTGTCCTGCCTAATTATCGCTCCAAGACTCTCTCTCCTATCCTGCCTGACTCTCGTCCCAAGCCTCTCTCTCCTGTCCTGCCTGACTCTCATCCCAAGCCTCTTTTTCCTATCCTGCCTTACTCTTGTCCCAATCCTGTCTCTCGTGTCCGGCTTGACTTTCGTCCCTCGCCTCTCTCTCCTGTCCTGTCTCACTCTCGTCCCAAGGGTCTCTCTCCTTTCCTGTCTGATTCTCGCCACAAGCGTCTTTCTCCTGTCTTGCCTGACTCTCGTGTAATTCCTCTCTCTCGTGTCCTGCCTGACTCTCGTCCAAAGCCTCTCTCTCCTGTCCTGTCCAACTCTCGTCCAAAGGATCTCTCTCCTGTCCTACCTGATTATCGCACAAAGCTTCTCTCTCCTGTTTTGCCTGACCCTCGTACTAAGCCTCTGTCTCCTGTCCTGCATGACTCTCGTCCCAAGCCTCACTCTCCTGTCCTGCCTGTTTCTCGTCCCAAGCTTCTCTCTCCTGTCCTGCCTGACTCTCATCCCAAGCCTCTCTCTCATCTCCTGCCTGTTTCTCGTCCCAAGCCTCTCTCTCCTCTCCTGCCTGACTCTTGTCGCAACGATCTCTTTCCTGTCCTGCCTCAATCTAATCCCAAGCGTCTCTTTCCTGTCCTGTCTGACTCTCCTAACAAGCCTCCCTCTCCTGTTTTGCCTGACTCACATACCAAGCGTCTCTCTGTTGTCCTTCCTTACTCTCGTCACCAAGCCTCTCTCTCCTGTCCTGCCTGACTCTCGTCCCAGGCCTCTCTCTCCTGTCCTGCCTGACTCTCTTCCCAAGCCTCTCTCTCCTGTCCTGCCTGATTCTCTTCCCAAGCCTCTCTCTCCTGTACTGGCTGACTCTCGTCCCAAGCCTCTCTCTCCTCTCCTCTCTGACCTAACTTTCATCCGAAGCCTCTCTCTCCTATCCTCCCTGACACTCGTCCAAAGACTATCTCTCCTGTCCTGCCTGATCATCGCCCTAAGCTTCTCTCTCCTCTCCTGCCTGACTCTCATCCCAAGCCTCTCTCTTCCGTCCTCTCCGACATCGTCCTAAGCCTCTCTCTCCTGTCCTGCCTAATTATCGCTCCAAGACTCTCTCTCCTATCCTGCCTGACTCTCGTCCCAAGCCTCTCTCTCCTGTACTGCCTGACTCTAATCCCAAGCCTCTTTTTCCTATGCTACCTTACTCTCGTCCCAGTCCTCTCTCTCGTGTCCGGCTTGACTATCGTCCCAAGCCTCTCTCTCCTGTCCTTCCTGACTCTCGTCCCAAGCCTCTCTCTCTTCTCTGACCAAACTTTCATCCCAATCCTCTCTCTCCTGTCCTGTCCGACTCTCGTCCAATGCCTCTCTCTCCTGTCCTGCCTTATCATCGCCCCAAGCCTCTCTCGCTTCTCCTGCCTGACTCTCGTCCCAAGCCTCTCTCTCCTGTCCTGTCCGACTCTCGTCCAAAGCCTCTCTCTCCTGTCCTGCCTAATTATCGCTCCAAGACTCTCTCTCCTATCCTGCCTGACTCTCGTCCCAAGCCTCTCTCTCCTGTCCTGCCTGACTCTCATCCCAAGCCTCTTTTTCCTATCCTCCCTTATTCTTGTCCAAATCCTCTCTCTAGTGTCCGGCTTGACTCTCGTCCCTCGCCTCTCTTTCTTGTCCTGTATGACTCCCGTCCCAAGCCTCTCTCTCCCGTCCGGCCTGTTTCTCGTCCCAAGCCTCTCTCTCCTGTCCTGTCCGACTCTCGTCCGAAGCCTCTCTCTCCTGTCCTGCCTAATTATCGCTCCAAGCCTCTCTCTCCTATCCTGTGTGACTCTCGTCCAAAGGATCTCTCTCCTGTCCTGCCTGACTCTCAGGCCAAGCCTCCTTTTCCTATCCTGCCTTAGTCTTGTCCCAATACTCTCTCTCGTGTCCGGCTTGATTCTCGTCCCTACCCTCTCTCTCCTGTCCTGCATGACTCTCGTCCCAAGCCTCTCTCTCTCATTCTACCTGTTTCTCGACCCAAGCCTCTCTCTCCTCTCCTGCCTGACTCTTGTCTCCATACTCTCATTCCGGTCCTGCCTGACTCTCATACGAAGCCACTCTCTCCTGCCCTGCCTGGGTCTCGTCCCAAGCCTTTCTCCTCTGGTATGCCTGCCACTCGTGCCAAGCTTCTCTCTCCTCTCCGACCTAACTCCCATCCCAAGCCTCCCTATCCTGTCCTGCCTGACTCTCGTCGCAAGCCCCTCTCTCCTGTCCTTCCTGACTTTCGTCCCAAGCCACTCTCTCCCGTCCTGCCCGACACTCATCCAAAGCGTCTTTTTCCTGTCCTGCCTTACTCTCGTCCCAAGCCTTTCTCTCGTGTCCGGCCTAACTGTCGTCCCTAGCCTCTGTCTCCTGTCCTGCATGACTCTCGTCCCAAGCCTCTCTCTCCTGTCCTGACTGTTTCTCGTCCCAAGCCTCTCTCTCCTGTCCTGCCTGATTCTCGTCTCAAGCCTTTCTTTCCTGCCCTGACTGACTTTTATCCCAAACCTCTCTCTCCTTGTCCTGCCTTCCTCTCGTCCAAAGCCTCTCTCCCATGTCCTGCCTGACTCTCGTTCGAAGCCTCTCTCTCCTGTCCTGCCTGATTCTCTTCCCAAGCCACTCTCTCCTGTCCTGCCTGACTCTCGTCCCAAGCCTCTCTCTCCTCTCTGACCTCACTTTCATCCCAATCCTCTCTCTCCTGTCCTGTCCGACTCTCGTCCAAAGTCTCTCTCTCCTGTCCTGCCTTATTATCGCCCCAAGCCTCTCTCTCCTCTCCTGCCTGACTCTCGTCCCAAGAATCTCTCTCCTGTCCTGAATGACTCTCGTCTCAAGCCTCTCTTTCCTGTCCTGCCTGACTCTCATCCCAAGGTTCTCTCTCATATCCTGCCTGACTCTCGTCCTAAGGCTCTCTCTCCTGTCCTGCCTCACACTCATGACAAGCCTCTCTCTCCTGTCTTACCTAACTCTCATCCCAAGCCTCTACCTCCTGTCCTGCCTCATTCTCGTCCCAAGGGTCTCTCTCCTTTCCTGTCTGATTCTCGCAACAAGCTTCTCTCTCCTGTCTTGCCTGACTCTCGTGTAATTCCTCTCTCTCGTGTCCTGCCTGACTCTCGTCCAAAGCCTCTCTCTCCTGTCCTGTCCGACTCTCGTCCAAAGGATCTCTCTCCTGTCCTACCTGATTATCGCACCAAGCTTCTCTCTCCTGTTCTGCTTGACTCTCGTACCAAGTACCCTCTCTCTCCTGTCCTGCATGACTCTCGTCCCAAGCCTCTCTCTCTCATTCTACCTGTTTCTCGACCCAAGCCTCTCTCTCCTCTCCTGCCTGACTCTTGTCTCCATACTCTCATTCCCATTCCGGTCCTGCCTGACTCTCATACGAAGCCACTCTCTCCTGCCCTGCCTGGGTCTCGTCCCAAGCCTTTCTCCTCTGGTATGCCTGCCACTCGTGCCAAGCTTCTCTCTCCTCTCCGACCTAACTCCCATCCCAAGCCTCCCTATCCTGTCCTGCCTGACTCTCGTCGCAAGCCCCTCTCTCCTGTCCTTCCTGACTTTCGTCCCAAGCCACTCTCTCCCGTCCTGCCCGACACTCATCCAAAGCGTCTTTTTCCTGTCCTGCCTTACTCTCGTCCCAAGCCTTTCTCTCGTGTCCGGCCTAACTGTCGTCCCTAGCCTCTGTCTCCTGTCCTGCATGACTCTCGTCCCAAGCCTCTCTCTCCTGTCCTGACTGTTTCTCGTCCCAAGCCTCTCTCTCCTGTCCTGCCTGATTCTCGTCTCAAGCCTTTCTTTCCTGTCCTGACTGACTTTTATCCCAAACCTCTCTCTCTTGTCCTGCCTTCCTCTCGTCCAAAGCCTCTCTCCCATGTCCTGCCTGACTCTCGTTCGAAGCCTCTCTCTCCTGTCCTGCCTGATTCTCTTCCCAAGCCACTCTCTCCTGTCCTGCCTGACTCTCGTCCCAAGCCTCTCTCTCCTCTCTGACCTCACTTTCATCCCAATCCTCTCTCTCCTGTCCTGTCCGACTCTCGTCCAAAGTCTCTCTCTCCTGTCCTGCTTTATTATCGCCCCAAGCCTCTCTCTCCTCTCCTGCCTGACTCTCGTCCCAAGAATCTCTCTCCTGTCCTGAATGACTCTCGTCTCAAGCCTCTCTTTCCTGTCCTGCCTGACTCTCATCCCAAGGTTCTCTCTCATATCCTGCCTGACTCTCGTCCTAAGGCTCTCTCTCCTGTCCTGCCTCAAACTCATGACAAGCCTCTCTCTCCTGTCTTACCTAACTCTCATCTCAAGCCTCTACCTCCTGTCCTGCCTCATTCTCGTCCCAAGGGTCTCTCTCCTTTCCTGTCTGATTCTCGCAACAAGCTTCTCTCTCCTGTCTTGCCTGACTCTCGTGTAATTCCTTTCTCTCGTGTCCTGCCTGACTCTCGTCCAAAACCTCTCTCTCCTGTCCTGTCCGACTCTCGTCCAAAGGATCTCTCTCCTGTCCTACCTGATTATCGCACCAAGCTTCTCTCTCCTGTTCTGCTTGACTCTCGTACCAAGCCTGTCCTGCATGACTCTCGTCCTAAGCCTCACTCTCTTGTCCTGCCTGTTTCTCGTCCCAAGCTTCTGTCTCCTGTCCTGCCTGACTCTCGTCTCAAGGCTATCTTTCCTGTCCTGGCTGACTCTTATCCCAAGCCTCTCTCTCCTCTCTTGCCTGTTTCTCGTCCCAAGCCTCTCTCTCCTGTCATGCCTGACTCTCGTCGCAAAGATCTCTTTCCTGTCCTGCCTGAATCTCAGACCAAGCGTCACTTTCCTGTCCTGTCTCACTCTCCTACCAAGCCTCCCTCTCCTGTTTTGCCTGAATCACATACCAAGCGTCTCTCTCTTGTCCTTCCTTACGTCACCAAGCCTCTCTCTCCTGTCCTGCCTGACTCTCGTCCCAAGCCTCTCTCTCCTGTCCTGCCTGACTCTCGTCCCAAGCCTCTCTCTCCTGTCCTGCCTGACTCTCGTCCCAAGCCTCTCTCTCCTGTCCTGCCTGATTCTCTTCCCAAGCCTCTCTCTCCTGTCCTGGCTGACTCTCGTCCCAAGCCTCTCTCTCCTCTCTGACCTAACTTTCATCCGAAGCCTCTCTCTCCTATCCTCCCTGACTTTCGTCCAAAGCCTCTCTCTCCTGTCCTGCCTGATTATCGCCCCAAGCCTCTCTCTCCTCTCCTGCCTGACTCTCATCCTAAGCCTCTCTCTTCCGTCCTGTCCGACTCTCGTCCAAAGCCTCTCTCTCCTGTCCTGCCTAATTATCGCCCCAAGACTCTCTCTCCTATCATGCCTGACTCTCGTCCCAAGCCACTCTCTCCTTTCCTGCCTGATTCGCATCCCAAGCCTCTTTTTCCTATCCTGCCTGTTTCTAATCCCAAGCCTCTCTCTCCTGTCCTTCCTGACTCTTGTCTCAAGCCTCTCTTTCCTGTCCTTCCTGACTCTCATCCCAAGCCTCTCTCTCCTGTCCTGTCTGGGTCTCGTCCCAAGTATTTCTCCTCTGTCCTGCTTGCCAATCTTGCCAAGCCTCTCTCTCCTCTCCGACCTAACTCTCATCCCAAGCCTCCCTCTCCTGTTCTGCCTGACTCTCGTCCCAAGACTCTCTCTCCTGTCTTTCCTGATTCTCGTCCCAAATCTCTCTCCTGTCCTGCCTGACTCTCGTCAGAAGCCGATCTCTCCTCTCTGACTTAACTCATCCCAATCCTCTCTCTCCTGTCCTTTCCGACTCTCGTCCAAAGCCTCTCTCTCGTGTCCTACCTTATTATTGCCCCAAGCGTCTCTCTCTTCTCCTGCCTGACTCTCGTCCTAAGGTTCTCTCTCCTGTCCTGAATGACTCTCGTCTCAAGCCTCTCTATCCTGTCCTGCCTGACTTGACGAGAGTCATGTAGGAGAGGAGAGAGAGGCTTGGGCGATAATCAGACAGGACAGGAGAGAGAGGCTTTGGACGAGAGTCAGGCAGGACAGGAGAGAGAGGCTTGGGATAAAAGTTAGGTCAGAGAGGAGAGAGAGGCTTGGGACGAGAATCAGGCAGGACAGGAGAGGCTTGTGACGAGAGTCTGGCAGGACACGAGAGGGAGGCTTGGGATGAGAGTTAGGTCGGAGAGGAGAGAGAAGCTTGGCACGAGTGTCAGGCAGGACAGGGGAGAGAGGCTTGGGACGAGAGCCACGCCGGACAAGAGAGAGAGGCTTGGGATGAGAGTCAGGCAGGACAGGAAAGAGAGGCTTGAGACGAGAGTCAGGCAGGACAGGAGAGAGAGGCTTGGGACGAGAAACAGGCAGGACGGGAGAGAGAGGCTTGTGACGAAAATCATGCAGGACAGGAGAGAGGCTAGTGACGAGAGTCTAGCCGGGCACGAGAGAGAGGCTTGGGACGAGAGTCAGGCAGGACAGGAGAGAGAGGCTTGTGATGAAAGTTAGGTCAGAGAGGAGAGAGAGGCTTGGGAAGAGAGTCAGGCAGGACAGGAGAGAGGGGCTTGGGGCGAGAATCAGGCAGGACAGGAGAGAGTGGCTTGGGACGAGAGTCAGGCAGAACAGGAGAGAGAGACTTGGGATGAGAGTTAGGTCGGACAGGAGAGAGAGGCTTGGCACGAGTGTCAGGCAGGACAGGTGATAGATGCTTGGGACGAGAGTCAGGCAGGACTGGAGAGAGATCCTTGGGATGAGAGTCAGGCAAGAGAGGAAAGAGAGCCTTGAGACGAGAGTCAGGCAGGACAGGAGGGACATGCTTGCGTCGAGAAACAGGTAGGACAGGAGATAGAGGCTTAGGCCGAGAGTCATTCAGGACAGGAGAGAGAGGCTTGGGACGGGAGTTAGGCAGAAGAGGAGAGAGAGACTTGAGGCGATAATCAGGCAGGACAGGAGAGAGAGGTTTTTTACGAGAGTCGGACGGGACAGGAGAGAGAGGCTTGGGACGAGAGTCAGGAAGGACAGAAGAGAGGGGCTTGCGACGAGAGTAAGGCAGAACGGGAGAGAGTGGCCTGGGACGAGAGTCAGGCAGGACAGGAGAGAGGAGCTTGCGACGAAAGGCAGAACAGAAGAGAGAGGTTTGGTACGAGAGTCAGGCCAGAGTGGACACAGGGAGATTGGACAAGAGTCAGGCAGGAGAAGAGACAGAGGGTTGTGACGAGAGTCAAACAGGACAGTAGATGGAGGCTTTGTACGAGACTCGGGCAATACTGGAGAGAGAGGCTTACGACGAGTCAGGCAGGACAGGAGAGAGAGGCTTGGGACGAGAGTCAGGCAAGACAATAGAGAGAGGCTTAGGACGATTCAGGCAGGACAGGAGAGAGAGGCTTGGGACGAGAATCAGGTAGGACAGGAGAGGCTTGTGACGAGAGTTAGGCAGGACACGATAGGGAGGCTTGGGATGAGAGTTAGGTCAGAGAGGAGAAAGAGGCTTCGCACGAGTGTCAGGTAGGACAGGGGAGAGAAGCTTGGGACGAGAGCCACGCGGGAGAGGAGAGAGAGGCTTGGGATGAGAGTCATGCAGGACAGGAAAGAGAGGCTTGAGACGAGAGTCAGGCAGGACAGGAGAGAGAGGCTTGGGACGAGAAACAGGCAGGACGGGAGAGAGAGGCTAGTGACGAGAGTCTAGCCGGACACGAGAGAGAGGATTGGGACGAGAGTAAGGACTGATAGGAAACAGAGGTTTGGGATGAGAGTCAGGCAGGACAGGAGAGAGAGGCTTCGGGCGATAATCGGGCAGGACAGGAGAGAGAGGCTTTGGACGAGAGTCGGACAGGACAGGAGAGTCTTGGGACGAGAGTCAGCCAGGAGAGGAGAGAGATATTTGGGGCAATAATCAGAAGAGACAGGAGAGAGTGGCTTTGGACGAGATTCAGGCAGGACAGGAGAGAGAGGCTTGGGATAAAAGTTAGGTCAGAGAGGAGAGAGAGGCTTGGGACGAGCGTCAGGCAGGACAGGAGAGAGAGGCTTTGGACGAGAGTCAGGCAGGACAGGAGAGAGAGCCTTGGGATAAAAGTTAGGTCAGAGAGGAGAGAGAGGCTTGGGACGAGCGTCAGGCAGGACAGGAGAGAGAGAGGTTTTTTACGATAGTCGGACGAGACAGGAGAGAGAGGCTCGGGACGAGAGTCAGGCAGGACAGAAGAGAGGGGCTTGCGACGAGAGTAAGTCAGAACAGGGGAGAGTGGCTTGGGACGAGAGTCAGGCAGGACAGGAGAGAGGGGCTTGCTACGAGAGTAAGGCAGAACATGAGAGAGAGAGAGAGAGGCTTTGTACGAGTCAGGCCAGAGTGGACACAGGGAGATGGGACAAGAGTCAGGCAGGAGAAGAGACAGAAGGTTGGGACGAGAGTCAAACAGGACAGGAGATGGAGGCTTTGGACGAGAGTCAGGCAAGACTGGAGAGAGAGGCTTAGGACGAGTAAGGCAGGACAGGAGAGAGAGGCTTTGGACGAGAGTCAGGCAGGACAGGAGAGAGAGGCTTGGGATAAAAGTTAGGTCAGAGAGGAGAGAGAGGCTTGGGACGAGCGTCAGTCAGGACAGGAGAGAGAGGCTTGGGACGAGAATCAGGCAGGACAGGAGAGGCCTGGGACGAGAGTCAGGCAGGACACGAGAGGGAGGCTTGGGATGAGAGTTAGGTCGGAGAGGAGAGAGAGTCTTGGCACGAGTGTCAGGCGGGGACACGGGAAGAGGCTTGGGACGAAGCCAGGGCAGGACAGGAGGGAGAGGCTTGGATGAGAGTCATGCAGGACAGGAAAGAGAGGCTTGAGACGAGAGTCAGGCAGGACAGGAGAGAGGGGCTTGGGGACGAGAAACCGGCAGGACGGGAGAAAAAGGGCTTGTGACGAGAATCATCCCAAGGCAAAACTGGAGAGAGAGGCCTAGGACGAGTCAAGCAGGACAGGAGAGAGAGCCTTGGGACGAGAGTCATACAAGACAATAGAGAGAGGCTTAGGACGATTCAGGCAGGACAGGAGAGAGAGAGGCTTGGCACGAGAGTCATGTAGGACAGGAGAGAGAGGATTGGGACGAAAGTCAGGCTAGACAGGAGAGAGATGCTTGGGACGAGAGTCATGCAGGACAGGAGAGAGAGCCTTGGGACGAGAGTAAGGCAGTAGAGGAGACATAGGCTTGGGGTTATATTCAGACAGGACAGGAGAGAAAGGCTTCGGAGGAAAGTCGGACAGGACAGGAGAGAGAGGCTTTGGACGAGAGTCAGGCAGGACACGAGTGAGGATTGAAACGAGAGTCAGGGAGGACAGGAGAGAGAGGCTTTGGACGCGAGTCAGGCAGGACAGGAGAGAGAGGTTTGTGATGAGAGTTAGGCAGGACAGGAGAGAGAGGCTTGCGTCGAGAAACAGGTAGGACAGGAGAGAGAGGCTTAGGACGAGAGTCATGCAGGACAGGAGTGAGAGGCTTGGGATGAGAGTCAGGCAGGACAGGAAAGAGAGCCTTGAGACGAGAGTCAGGCAGGACAGGAGAGAGAGGATTGCGTCGAGAAACAGGTAGGACAGGAGAGAGAGGCTTAGGACGAGAGTCATGCAGGACAGGAGAGAGAGCCTTGGGACGAGAGTCAGGCAGCAGAGGAGAGAGGCTTTGGGCGATAATCAGGCAGGACAGGAGAGAGAGGATTTGGATGAGAGTATGGCAGGATAGGAAAAAGAGGCTTGGGATGAGAGTCAGGCAGAACAGGAGAGAGTGGCTTGGGACGAGAGTCAGGTAGGACAGGAGAGAGAGGCTTGGGGCGATTATCAGGCAGAACAGGAGAGAGAGGCTTTGGACGAGAGTCGGAGAGGACAGGAGAGAGAGTCTTGGTACGAGAGTCAGGCAGGAGAGGAGAGAGATGCTTGGGGCGATAATCAGGAGAAACAGGAGAGAGTGGCTTTGGACGAGATTCAGGCAGGACAGGAGAGAGAGGCTTGGGACGAGAAACAGGCAGGACTGGAGAGAGAGGCTTCCGACGAGAATCATGCAGAACAGGAAAGAGAGGCTAGTGACGAGAGTCTAGCCGGACACGAGAGAGAGGATTGGGACGAGAGTAAGGAAGGATAGGAAAAAGAGGTTTGGGATGAGAGTCAGGCAGGACAGGAGAGAGAGGCTGGGGACGGGAGTCGGTCAGGACATGAGATTGAGGCTTAGGACGAGAGTCAGGCAGGACGTGAGAGAGGGGCTTAGGACGAGAGTAAGGGAGGACAGGAGAGAGACGCTTGGGATGTGAGTCAGTCAGGACAGGACAGAGAGGCTTAGTACAAGAGTCAGGCAGGACAAAAGAGAGGGGCTAGGGACGATATTCATGACGGACAGAAGAGAGGGGCTTCGGGCGAGAGTGAAGCAGGACAGGCGAGAGGGGCTTGGTACGGGAGCTAGGCAGGAGAGGAGAGAGAGGCTTGGGACGAAAGTCAGGCAAGACAGGAGAGAGATACTTGGGACGAGAGTTAAGTCGGAGAGGAGAGAGAGGCTTGGGATGAGAGTTATGTCGGACAGGAGTGAGACACTTCAGACTGAAGTCAGGTATGAAAGAGAGAGAGGTTTGGCACGAGAGTCAAGCCGGACAAGAAATAGGGGCTTGGGAAGGGAGTAGGCAGGACAGGAGGAAGAGACTTAGGATGAGAGTCATCATGACAGGAGAGAGAGGCTTGGGACAGGAGTCAGGCAGGACAGGAAAGAGAGGCTTGGGATGAGAGTTAAGTCGGAGAGGAGAGAGAGGCTTGGGAGAGAATCAGGCAGGACAGGAGAGAGAGGCTTTGGACGAGAGTCAGGCAGGACAAGAGAGAGAGACATGGGATGAGAGTTTGGTCGGACAGGAGTGAGACGCTTGCGACGTGAGTCAAGCAGGACAGGAGAGAGAAGCTTCGGACGAGATTCAGAGAGGACAAGAGAGAGAGGCTTAGGAAGAGAGTGAGGCAGGATAGGAAAGAGAGGCTTGAGACGAGAAACAGGCAGTACAGGAGAGAGAGGCTTGTGACGAGAGTCAGGCAGGACAGGAGAGAGAGACTTGGGACGAAACTTAGGCAGGACAGGAGAGAGAGGCTTGGGACGAGATTAAGGCAGGACAGGAGAGAGAGGCTTGGGATGAGAGTCAGGCAGGGCAGGAGAGATATGCTTGGTACGAGAGTCAGTCTGGACAGGAGAGAGAGGCTTGGGACGAGAGTAAGGCAGAACAGGAGAGAGAGGCTTGGTACGAGAGTCAGGCAAGAGTGGAGAAAGGAGGTTGGGACGACAGTCACACAGGACAGGAGAGAGAAGCATGGAACGAGAGTCAAAAAGGACTGGAGAGAGAGGCCTGAGACGAGAGTTAAGCAGGACAGGAGAAAGAGGCTTGGGATGAGGAACAGGCAGGACAGAAAAGCGAGACTTGGGACGAAAGTTAGACAGTGCAGGAGAGAGGATTGGGTCGAGAGTCAGGTAAAACATGAGAGAGAGTCTTCGGACGAGAGTCAGACAGGACAGGAGAAAGAGGATTGGGACGAGAGTCAGTCAGGATAGGAGGGAGGAGCTTTGGACGAGAGTCAGGCAGTACAGGAGAGAGATGCTTGGAATGACAGTAAGGCTGAACCGGAGAGAGAGGCTTGGGACGAGAGTTAGGCAGGACAGGAGAGAGAGGCTAGGGGCGAGAGCCAGGAAGGACAGGAGAGACACGCTTAGGACGAGAGTCAGGTAGGACAGGAGAGAGGGGTTTGGGACGAGAGTCAGGCAGGGCAGGAGATAGAAGCTTGTTATGAGAGTCAGGCAGAACAGGAGAGACAGGCTTAGGACGAGAGTCAGGCAGGACAGGAGAGAGAGGCTTTGGACGACATTCAGGCAGGACACGAGAAAGAGGCTTAGGACGAGAGTCAGGCTGGACAGGAGAGAGAGGATTGAGACGAGAGTCATGAAGGAAAGGAGAGAGAGGATTGGGACGAGAGCCATGGAGGATAGGAGAGAGAGGGTTTGGACGAGAGTCAGGCAGTACAGGATAGAGAGGCTTGGAATGAGAGTAAGACTGGACCGGAGAGAGAGGCTTTCGACGAAAGTCAGGGAGGACAGGAGAAAGAGGCTTGGGACGAGAGTCAGGCAGGAGAGGAGAGAGAGGCTTATGATGAAAGTTAGGTCTGAGAGGAGATACAGGCTTGGGTCAAGAATCAGGGAGGACAGGAGAGAGAGCCTTTGGACGAGAGTCAGGCAAGACAGGAGAGAGAGGCTAGGGATAAGAGTTAGCTCGGATAGGAGAAACAGGCGTGCGACGAGAGTCAGGCAGGACAGGAGAAAGAGGTTTGGAACGATAGTCAGGCAGGACAGGAAAGAGAGGCTTTTGATGAGAGTCATGCAGGACAGGAAAGAGAGGCTTGAGACGAGAGGCAAGCCGAACAGGAGAGAGAAGCTGTGGACGAGAAACAGGCAGGACAGGAGAGAGAGGCTTGGGACGAGAGTCAGGAAGGACAGGAGGGAGAGACTTGCGACGAGAGTCAGGCAGGAGAGGGGAGAGAGGCTTAGGATGAGAGTCAGGCAGGATAGGAGAGAGACTCTTGTGTTGAGAATCATGCAGGACAGCAGAGAGAGGCTTGAGACGAGAGTCAGGCAGGACAGGAGAGAGAGGCTTGGGACGAGAGTCATGGAGGACTGGAGAGAGGGGTTTGGGATGACAGTCATGTCGGAGAGGAGAGAGAGGCTTGGGATGGGAGTCAGTCAGGACAGGAGAGAGAGGCTTGAGACGAGAGTTAGGCAGAACAGGAGAAAGAGGCTTGGGAGGAGAGTCAGGTCAGGACAGGAGAGAGAGGCTTGGGAAGAGAGTCATGTAGGACAGGAGAGGGAGGCTTTGGGCCGGAGTCAGGCATGATAGGAGAGAGAGGTTTGGCACGAGAGTCAGGCCGGACAATAGATAGGGGCTTGGGACGGGAGTCAGGCAGTACAGGAGAGAGAGGCTTAGGATAAGAGTCAGGCAGGACAGGAGAGAGAGGCTTTGGACGAGAGTCATGTAGGACAGGAGAGAGAGGCTTGGGACGAGAGTCAGGCATGAAAGGAGAGAGAGGCTTGGGACTAGAATCATGCAGGACAGAAGAAAGAATCTTGGGACGAGAGTCAGGCTAAAAAGAAGAGAGAGACTTGGGACAAGAGTCAGGCAGGACAGGAGAGAGAGGCTGGGGACGAGAGTCGGTCAGGACAGGAGAGTGAGGCTTAGGATGAGAGTCAGGCAGGACGAGAGAGAGGGGCTTAGGACGAGAGTAAGGCAGGACAGGAGAGAGACGCTTGACATGTGAGTCAGTCAGGACAGAGCAGAGAGGCTTAGTACAAGAGTCAGGCAGGACAAAAGAGAGGAGCTAGGGACGAGAGTCGGATGGACAGAAGAGAGGGGCTTGGGGCGAGAGTGAAGCAGGACAGGAGAGAGGGGCTTGGTAAGGGAGTTAGGCAGGAAAGGAGAGAGAGGCTTGGGACGAGAGTCAGGCAAGACAGGAGAGAGATACTTGGGACGAGAGTTAAGTCGGAGAGGAGAGAGAGGCTTGGAATGAGATATATGTCGGACAGGATTGAGACGCTTGGGACTGAAGTCAGGTATGACAGGAGAGAGAGGTTTGGCACGAGAGTCAGGCCGGACAATAGATAGGAACTTTGGAAGGGAGTCAGGAAGGACAGGAGGGAGATACTTAGGATGAGAGTCAGCAAGACAGGAGGGAGAAGCTTGGGACGAGAGAAAGGCAGGACAGGAGAGAGAGGCTTGGGATGAGAGTTAGGTCGGAGAGGAGAGAGGCTTGAGACGAGAGTAATGAAGAAGAGGAGAGAGAGGACTGGGACGAGAGTCATGCAGGATAGGAGAGAGAGGCTTGGGACGAAAGTCAGGCAGTACAGGAGAGAGAGGCTTGGAATGAGAGTAAGACTGGACCGGAGAGAGAGGCTTGGGACGAGAGTCAGGTAGGACAGGAGAGAGAGGCTTAGGACGAGAGCCATGGAGGACAGGAGAGAGAGGCTTGGGACCAGAGTCAGGCAGGACAGGAAGGAGGGGTTTGGGACAAGAGTCAGGCAGGACAGGAGACAGATGCTTGGGATCAAAGTCAGGCAGAACAGGAGAGACAGGCTTAGGACGAGAGTCAGGCAGGACAGAAGAGAGAGGCTTTGGACGAGAGTCCAGGCAGGAAATAGACAGAGGCTTGAGACGAGAGTTAGGCAGGACAGGAGAAAGAGGCTTCTGACGAGGATCAGGCAGGACAGGAGAGAGAGGCTTGGGATGAGAGTCATGTCGGAGAGGAGAGAGAGGCTTCAGACGGGAGTCAGGTAGGACAGGATAGAGAGGCTTCTGACGAGACTCAGGCAGCACAGGAGAAAGAGGTTTGGGACGAGAGTCAGGCAGGACAGGAGAGAGAGGCTTGTGACGAGAGTCATGTAGGACAGGAGAGACAGGCTTGGGACGAGAGTCAGGAATGACAGGAGAGAGAGGCTTGGGACGAGTATCATGCAGGACTGGAGAAAGGGGCTTGGGACGAAAGTCTGGCAGGAGTGGAGAGAGACGCTTAGGACTAGAGTCAAGCAGGATAGAAGAGAGACCCTTGGGATGAGAATCATGCAGGACAGCAGAGAAAGGCTTGGGACGAGAGTCAGGCAGGACAGGAGAAAGAGGCTTTGGACGAGAGTCATGCAGGACTGGAGAGTTGGTCTTGGGATGAGAGTCATGTCGGAGAGGAGAGAAGAGAGAGGCTTGGGACGGGAGTCAGGCCGGACAAGAGATAGGGGCTTGGGAAGGGAGTCAGGCAGGACAGGAGAGAGAGACTTAAGATGAGAGTTAGGCAGGACAGGAGAGAGAGGCTTGGGACGAGAATCAGGCAAGACAGGAGAGAGAGGCATGGGATGAGAGTCATGTCGGAGAGGAGAGAGATGCTTCAGACGGGAGTCAGGCAGGACAGGATAGAGAGGCTTCTAACGAGACTGAGGCAGCACAGGAGAAAGAGGCTTGGGACTAGAGTCAGGCAGGACAGGAGAGAGAGGCTTGTGACGAGAGTCATGTAGGACAGGAAAGACAGGCTTGGGACGAGAGTCAGGAATGAAAAGAGAGAGAGGCTTGGGACGAGTATCATGCAGGACTAGAGAGAGGGGCTTGGGACGAGAGTCAGGTCGGAGAGGAGAGAGAGGCTTGGGACGAGAGTCAGGCAGGACAGGAGAGTGAGGCTTAGGACGAGAGTCAGGCAGGACGTGAGAGAAGGGCTTAGGACAAGAGTAAGGCAGTACAGGAGAGAGACGCTTGGGATGTGAGTCAGTCAGGACAGCACAGAGAGGCTTAGTACAAGAGTCAGGCAGGACAAAAGAGAGGGGTTAGGGTCGAGAGTCAGGACGGATAGGAGAGATGGGTTTGGGGCGAGAGTGAAGCAGGACAGGAGAGAAGGACTTGGTACGGGAGTTAGGCAGGAGAGGAGAGAGAGGCTTGGGACGAGAGTCAGGCGAGACAGGAGAGAGAGGCTTGGGACGAGAGTTAGGTCGGAGAGGAGAGAGAGGCTTGTGATGAGAGTTATGTCGGACAGGAGTGAGACGCTTGGGACGGAAATCAGGCATGACAGGAGAGAGAGGTTTGGCACGAGAGTCAGGCCGGACAAGAGATAGGGGCTTGGGAAGGGAGTCAGGCAGGACAGGAGAGAGAGACTTAGGATGAGAATCAGCAAGACAGGAGAGATAGGCTTGGGACGAGAGTCAGGCAGGACAGGAGATAGACTCATGGGATGAGAGTCAGGCAGGACAGGAAAGAGTGGCTTGAGACGAGAGTCAGGCAGGAAAGGAGAGAGAGGCTGGGGACGAGAAACAGGTAGGAGAAGAGAGAGAGGCTTTGAACGAAAGTCATGAAGGACTGGAGAGAGGGGCTTGGGATGAGAGTCACGTCGGAGAGGAGAGGAGAGAGAGGTTTGGGACGGGTGTCAGGCAGGACAGGAGAGAGAGGCTTGGGAGGAGAGTCAGTCAGGACAGGAGAGAGAGGCTTGGGACGAGAGTCATGTACGACAGGAGAGAGAGGCTTGGGACGAGAGTCAGGCATGATAGGAGAGAAAGGCTTGGGACGAGAATAATGCAGGACTGGAGAGAGGGGCTTGGGATGAGAGTCATGTCGGAGAGTAGAAGAGAGAGAGAGAGAGAGAGAGAGAGAGAGAGAGAGAGAGAGAGAGAGAGAGAGAGAGAGAGAGAGAGAGAGAGAGAGAGAGAGAGAGAGAGAGAGAGAGAGAGAGAGAGGCTTGGGACGGGAGTCAGGCAGGACAGGAGAGAGAGGCTTGGGACGAGAGTCAGGCAGTACAGGAGAGAGAGGATTCAGACGAGAGTCATGCAGGACAGAGAGAGAGGATTGGGACGAGAGTCAGACAGGATAGAAGAGAGAAGTTTGGGACGAGAGTTAGGCAGGATAGGAGAGAGACCCTTGGGATGCGAATCATGCAGGCCAGCAGAGAGAGGCTTGGGACGAGAGTCAGGCAGGACAGGAGAGAGAGGCTTTGGACGAGAGTCATGCAGGACTGGAGAGAAGGGCTTGGGATGAGAGTCATGTCGGAGAGGAGAGGAAATAGAGGCTTCGGACGAGAGTCAGGCAGGACAGGAGAGAGAGGCTTTGTACGAGAGTGAGGCAGGACAGGAGAAAGTGCCTTGGGACGAGAGTCAAGCAGGACATTAGAGAGAGGCTTGGGACTAGAGTCATGTAGGACAGGAGAGAGAGGCTTGGGGCGAGAGTCAGGCATGATAGGACAGAGTGGGTTTGGACGAGAATGATGCACGACTGGAGAGAGGGGCTTGGGACGAAAGTCAGGCAGGAGAGGAGAGAGAGGCTCAGGACTAGAGTCAGGCAGGATAGGCGAGACAACCTTGTGACGAGAATCATGCAGGACAGCAGAGAGTCAGGCAGGACAGGAGAAAGAGGCTTTGGACGAGAGTCATGCAGGATTCGGGATTGGGGCTTGGGATGAGAGTCATGTCGGAGAGGAGAGGAGAGAGAGGCTTGGGACGGGAGTCAGCCCGGACAAGAGATAGGGGCTTGGGAAGGGAGTCAGGCAGGACTTTGATCCCAAGCATCTGTCTCCTCTCCTGCCTGACTCTTGTCCCAAACCCCTCCTTCCTGTCCTGCCTGACTCTGGTCCCAAGCCTCTCTCTCCTGTCCTCCATGGCTCTTGTCCCAAGCCTCTCTCTACTGTCCTACCTGACTCTCGTCCCAAGCCTCTCTCTCCGGTCCAGTCTTACTCTCATTCCAAGCCTCTCTCTCCTGTACTGCCTGACTTTCGTCCCAAGCCTCTCTCTCCTATCCTGCATGACTCTCGTCCTAATCCTCTCTCTCCTTTCCTTCATGACTCTCGTCCCAAGCCTCTTTCTCCTCTCCGACCTAACTCTCATCCCAAGTCTCTCTCTCCTGTCCTGCCTTTCTCTCGTGCCAAGCTTCTCTCTTCTGTCTTGCTGACTCTCATCCTAAGTCTCTCCCTCCTGTCCTGCCTGACTCCCTTCCAAAGCTCCTATCTCTTGTCCGACCTGACTCTCGTGCCAAACCTCTCTCTCCTGTCATACCTGACTTCAGTCCCAAGCGTCTCACTCCTGTCCGACATCTCATCCCAAGCCTCTCTCTCCTCTCCGACTTAACTCTCGTCCCAAGGTTCTCTCTCCTGTCTTCCCTGACTCTCGTCCCAAGCCTCTCTCTCCTCTCCTGCCTAACTCCCTTACCAAGCCCCTCTCTCCTGTCCTGCTTCACTCTCGCCCCAAGCCCCTCTCTTCTGTCCGTCCTGACTCTCGTCCCTAGCCCCTCTCTTTTGTAATGCCTGACTCTTGTACTAAGCCTCTCTGTTCTGTCCTGACTGACTCACATGTCAAGCGTCTCTCTCCTGTCCTGCCTTACTCTCGTCCTAAGCCCCTCTCTCACGTCCTGCCTGACTCTCGTCCTAAGCCTCACTCTCCTGTCCTGACCGACTCTCGTCCCCAGCCTCTCTCTCCTGTCCTGCCTGACTCTCGTCCCAAGTCTCTCTCTTCTTTTTAGCCTGACTCTCGTCCCAAGCTTCTTTCTTCTGTCCTGCATGATTCTCGTCCCAAGCCCCTATCTATTGTCCGGCCTGACTCTCGTGCCAAATCTCTCTCTCCTATCATGCCTGACTCCGGCCGTAAGCCTCCCTCTCCTGTCCTATATGACTCTCGTCCCAAGCCTCTCTCTCCTGTCCTGACCTGACTCTCCTCCCAAGCCTCTTTCTCCTGTTCTGCCTAACTCTCGTCTCAAGCCTCTCTCTCCTGTCCTGCCTGACTCCCGTCCCAAGCGTCTCTCTCCTCTCCGACATGACTGTCATCCCAAACCCCTCTCTCCAGTCCTCCATGACTCACGTCCGAAGCCTCTCTCTCCTGTCCTGCCTGACTCTCGTCTCAAGCCTCTCTTTGCTGTCCTGCATGAATCTCAACACAAGAGTCTCTCTCCTATCCTGCCTGACTCTCATCCTAAGACTCTCTCTCCTCTCCTGCCTGACTCTCGTCGCAAGTCTCTCCCTCCTGTCCTTCCTGACTCTCGTCCCAAGCCTCTCTCTCCTGTCCTGCCTGTTTCTCGTCCACAGCTTCTCTCTCCTGTTGGCTTGCCTCTCGTCTCAAGCCTCTCTTTCCTGTCCTGCATGACTATCATCAAAAGCCTCTCTTTCCTGTCCTGCCTGACTATCGTTCCAAACCTCTTTCTCCTGTCCTGCCTGACTCTCGTCGCACGCCTGTTTCTCCTATCCGAGCTAACTCTTATCCCTAGCCTCTCTCTCCTGTCCTGCCTGACTCGTCCAAAGGCTATCTCTCCTGTCCTCCCTGATTCGTGACCCAAGCCTGTATCTCCTCTCAGACCTAACTTTCATCATAAGTCTCTCTCTCCTCTCCTGCCTGACTCTCGTCCCAAGCCTCTCTCTCCTGTCCTCCCTGACTTTCGTCGAAAGCCTCTCTCTCCGGTCCAGTCTTACTCTCATTCCAAGCCTCTCTATCCTGTACTGCCTGACTCTCGTCCAAACCCTCTCTCTCCTATCCTCCATGGCTCTCGTCCCAATCCTCTCTCTCCTTTCCTTCATGACTCTCGTCTCAGTCCTCTCTCTCCTGTCCAGCCTGACTCTCGTCCTAAGCCTCTTTCTCGTGTCCTGCCTGACTCTCGTCCAAAGCCTCTCTCTCCTGTCCTGCCTGACTCTCGTCCTAAGCCTGTCTCTCCTGTTCTGCCTGACTCTCATAACAAGCTTCTATCTCCTGCCCTGCCTGACTCTCGTCCCAAACCCCTCTCTCCTGTCCTACCTGACTCTCGTCCTAAGCGTGTCTCTCCTGTCCTTCCTGGCTCTCACCCCTGGCCTCTCTCTCCTGTCCTGCCTAACTCTCGTCCCAAGCCTCTCTCTCCGGTCCAGCCGTACTCTCATTCCAAGCATCTCTCTCCTGTACTGCCTGACTCTCGTCCCAAGCTTTTCTCTCCTATCCTGACTGACTCTCCTCCCAATCCTCTTTCTCCTGCCCTGCCTGACTCTCGTCCGAAGCCTCTCTCTCATGTTTTACCTGACTCTCGTCCCAATCCTCTCTCCTGTACTGTCTAACATTAGTCCCAAGTCTCTCTTTTCTGTCCAGCCTGTTCCTCGTCCCAAGCCTCTTTGTCCTGTCCTGCTTAACTCTCGTCTCAGGCCTCTCTCTCCTGTCCTTTTTGACTCTCGTTCCATGCTTCTCTCTCCTGTCCTGTGTGACTGTCGTCCCAACCTCCTGTCTCCAATCTTGCCTGACTCTCGTACCAAGCCTCTCTCTCCTGTTCTGCCTTACTCTCGTCCCAAGCCTCTCTCTTCTGTCCAGACTGACTCTCGTACCAAGCATCTATCTCCTGCCCTGCCTAACTCTCATCCCAAGCCTCTCTCTCCTGTCCTGCCTTACTCTCGTCCCAAGCCTCTCTCTCCTGTCCTGCCTAAGTTTCGTCCCAAGTCTCTCTCTCCTGTCCTGCCTGACTCTCGTCACAAGCCTCTCTCTCCTGTACTGCCTGTTTCTCGTCTCAAGCCTCTCTTTCCTATCCTGCCTCACTCTCATCCCAAGCCTCTCTCTCTTGTCCTCTCTGAATCTCGTCCGAAACCTCTCTCTCCTGTCCTGCTTGACTCACGTCGCAAGCGTCTCAATCCTGTCCGACCTAACTCTCATCCCATGTCTCTCTCTCCTGTCCTGCCTGACTCTCGTCCAAAGCCTCTCTCTCCTGTCCTGCCTGATTCTCGCTCCAAGCCTCTCTCTCCTCTCCGACTTAACACTCATCCCAAGCCTCTCTCTCCTGTCCTGCCTGACTCTCGTCCCAAGCCTCTCTCTCCTGTCATTCTGACTCTCATCCTAAGTCTCTCCCTCCTGTCCTGCCTACTCCCTTCCCAAGCCCCTATTTCTTGTCCGGCCTGACTCTCGTACCAAACCTCTCTCTCTTTCATACCTGACTTCAGTCTGAAGCGTCTCACTCCTGTCCGACATAACTCTCATCCCAAGCCTCTCTCTCCTCTCCGACTAAACTCTCGTCCCAAGTATCTCTCTCCTGTCTTGCCTGACTCTCGTCCCAAGCCTCTCTCTCCTCTCCTGCCTAGCTTCCGTACCAAGCCCCTCTCGCCTGTCCTGCTTCACTCTCGCCCGAAACCCCTCTCTTCTGTCCGTCATGAATCTCGTCCCTAGCCACTCTCTTTTGTCCTGCCTGACTCTTGTACTAAGCCTCTCTGTCCTGTCCTGACTGACTCACATCTCAAGCGTCTCTCTCCTGTCCTCCCTTACTCTCGTCCTAAGCCCCTCTCTCACGTCCTGCCTGACTCTCGTCCTAAGCCTCAATCTCATGTCCTGACCGACTCTCGTCCCCACCCTCTCTCCCCTGTCCTGCCTGACTCTCGTCCCAAGTCTTTCTCTTCTTTCAAGCCTGACTCTCGTCCCAAGCTTCTTTCTTCTCTCCTGCAAGATTCTCGTCCCAAGCCTCTCTCTCCTGTCATGCCTGACTCTTGTCCCAAGCCTTTCTCTCATGTCCTACATGACTCTCGTCCCAAGCCCCTCTCTCCAGTCCTGCATGATACTCGTCCCAAGCCTCTCGCTCCTCTCATTCATGACTCTCGTCCCAAGCCTCTCTCTCCTGTACTACATGAATCTCGTCCCAAGCCTCTCTCTCCTGTCCTGCCCAACTCTCGTCCCAAGCCACTTTCTCCTGTCCTGCCTAACTCTCGTCCCAAGCCTCTCTCAAGTCCTGCCTGACTCCCGTCGCAAGCCTCTCTCTCTAGTCCGACATGACTCTCATCCCAAGCCTCTCTCTTCAGTACTCCATGACTCTCGTCCTAAGCCTCTTTCTCCTGTCCTGCCTGACTCTCGTCTCAAGCCTCTCTCTGCTGTCCTGCATGATTCTCAACCCAAGCGTCTCTCTCCTATCCTGCCTGACTCTCTTCCTAAGCCTCTCTCTCCTCTCATGCCTGACTCTCGTAACAAGTTTCTCCCTCCTGTCCTTCCTGAGTCTCGTCCAAAGCCACTCTCTCCTGTCCTGCCTGATTCTCGCCCCAAGACCCTCTCTCATCTCCGACCTAACTCTCATTCCAAGACTCTCTCTCCTGTCCTGCCTGACTCTCGTCCCAAGCCTCTCTCTCCTTTCTTGCTGACTCTCATCCTAAGTCTCTCCCTCCTGTCCTGCCTGACTCCCTTCCCAAGCACCTATCTCTTGTCTGTTCTGACTCGTGCCAAACCTCTTTCTAATGTTATGCCTGACTCCAGTCCGAAGCGTCTCACTCCTGTCCGACATAACTCTCATCCCAAGCCTCTCTCTCCTCTCCGACATGACTCTCGTCGCAAGCCTCTTTCTCTTGTCTTGCCTGACTCTCGTCCCAAGCCTTTCTCTCCTCTCCTGCCTAACTCCCGTACCGAGTCCCTCTCTCCTGTCCTGCTTCACTCTCGCCCCAAGCCCCTCTCTTCTGTGTGTCCTGACTCTCGTCCCTAGCCCCTCTCTTTTGTCCTGCCTGACTCCTGTACTAAGCCTCTCTGTCATGCCCTGACTGACTCACATCCCAAGCGTCTCTCTCCTGTCCTGGGGGACAGTCTTGGGGAGGCACGTAGTGGTAGATGACGCGGCCGTTGTCACATCGACACAGACGACAAGGATTTTCCAGCCATTCCGAGCCATCGGCCCGGATGATGCCCAAGTGATCCACATAGTAGTCGTTCTTGAAGTAGTCACAGTGATGACCGAAAGGTGGATGTTTGTAGTGTGGGATAACGACAGGACTTGAGGTAGGGAGGAGAGGTGACGAGTTTGGCTCCACACAGCAGTTCCACGCAGCAGTCTGGGAAGGTGGTTATCACGGTGCCCCACGAGTGGAACCCACCGTTGTAGCAACAACCGTTTGTGAGTAACCCACAGTCGGAACAACAGCCGTGGTTGAAACAGCATTCGTGGAATGCTTCCGACAGGAAGGGGTGGAGGCAACATTCAATGGCGTCGTAACAGAGGTGGCGTACGTCATATGAGCCATGTCCTTCGTAATGGTAGACATCGTCACAATTAGGACAGCATCCGCATTTGTCACAACATTCTTGGTACGACTCGGTCTCCGGAGGGTGTCTGCAATATTCACTGGCTTGTAGGCAGTTCGTATTGTGGTAACCAGGTGATGATGAAGCAGCGGCTAGGCCAAAACCTAACACCAGCATAGTCAGAATCATTCGCCCAGTCATCTTCCTTGGTCTGAAACAATGTTAAGCCCTGAAGACCGTCCTGCCTGTGGCTGGACCAACAACTCTCGTCCTAAGCCCCTCTCTCACGTCCTGCCTGACTCTAGTCCTAAGCCTCACTCTCCTGTCCTGACCGACTCTCGTCCCCAGCCTCTCTCTCCTGTCCTGCCTGACTCTCCTCCCAAGTCTCTCTCGTCTTTCTAGCCTCACTCTCATCCCAAGCTTCTTTTTTCTGTCCTGCATGATTCTCGTCACAAGCCTCTCTCTCTTGTCATGCCTGACTCGTCCCAAGCCTCTCTCTCTTGTCATACCTGACTCTCGTCCCAAGCCTCTCTCTCTTGTCCTACATGACTCTCGTCCCAAGCCTCTCTCTCGTGCCCTGCCTGACTCTTATCCTAAGCCTCTCTCTCCTGTCATGCCTGACTCACGTCCCAAGCCCCTATCTATTGTCCGGCGTGACTCTCGTGCCAAAACTCTTTCTCCTGTCATGCCTGACTCCGGTCCTAAGCCTCTATCTCCTCTCCGACATTACTCTCGTCCCAAACCCCTCTCTCCAGTCCTGCATGATACTCGTTCCAAGCCTCTCTCTCCTGTCTTTCCTGACTCTCGTCCCAAGCCTCTCTCTCCTGTCCTACATGACTCTCGTCCTAAGCCTCTCTCTCCTGTCCTAACTGACTCTCGTCCCAAGCCTCTTTCTCCTGTCCTGCCTAACTTTCGTCCCAAGCCTCTCTCTCATGGCCTGCCTGACTCCCGTCCCAAGCCTCCTCTCCGACATGACTCTCATCCCAAGCCCCTCTAACCTAACCTAACCTAACCTACCCTAACTCTTGTCTAAAGCCCCTCTCTTCTGTCCGTCCTGACTCTCGTACCTAGCCCCTCTCTTTTTGTCCTGCCTGACTTTTGTACTAAGCCTCTTTGTCCTGTCCTGACTGACTCACCTCCCAAGAGTCTCTCTCCTGTCCAGCTTTACTCTCGTACTAAGCCCCTCTCTCACTTCCTGCCTGACTCTCGTCCTAAGCCTCACTCTCCTGTCCTGACCGACCCTCGTCCCCAGCCTCTCTCTCCTGTCCTGCCTGACTCTCGTCCCAAGTCTCTCTCTTCTTTCTAGCCTGACTCTCGTCCCAAGCTTCTTTCTTCTCTCGTGTATGATTCTCGTCCCAAGCCTCTCTCTCCTGTCATTCCTGACACTCGTCCCAAGCCTTTCTGTCCTGTCCTACATGACTCTCGTCCCAAGCCCCTCACTCCAGTCCTGCATGATACTCGTCCCAAGCCTTCCTCTCCTGTCATTCCTGACTCTCGTCCCAAGCCTCTCTCTCCTGTTATATATGACTCTCGTCCCAAGCCTTTGTCTCCTGTCCTGCCTGACTCTCGTCCCAAGCCTCTTTCTCCTATCCTGCCTAACTCTCGTCCCAAGCCTCTGTCTCCTGCCCTGCTTAACTCCCGTCCCAAGCCTCACTCTCCTCTCCAACATGACTCTCATCCCAGTCCCCTCTCTCCAGTCCTCCATGACTCTCGTTACAATCCTCTCAATCTTGTCCTGCTTGACACTCGTCTCAAGCCTCTCTCTGCTGTTGTACATGATTCTCATCCAAAGGTTCTCTCTCCTATCCTGCCTGACTCTCGTCCTTAGCCTCTCTCTACTCCCCTGCCTGACTCTAGTCCCAAGCCCATCTCTCCAGTCCTCCATGATTCTCGTCCCAAGCCTCTCTCTCCTATCATGCCTGACTCTCGTCCCAAGCCTCTCTCTCCTGTCCTACATAACTCTCGTCCCAAGCCTCTGTGTCCTGTCCTTCCTGACTCTCGTCCCAAACCTCTCTCTCCTGTCCTGCCTGACTCCCGTCACAAACCTCTCTCTCCTCTCATCTCAGACATGACTCTCATCCCAAGCCCCTCTCTCCAGTCCTGCTTGACTTTCGTCGAAAGCCTCTCTCTCTTGTCCTGCCTGTTTCTCGTCGCCAGCCTCTATCTCCTGTCCTGCCTGACTCTCGTCTTAAGCCTCTCTTCCCTGTCCTGCCTGACTCTCATCCCATGCCTCTCTCTCCTGTTTTGCCTGACTCTCGTCACAAGCCTCTCTCTCCTGTAGTGCCTGACTCTCATCTTAAGTCTCTCTCTCCTGTCCTGCCTGACTCCCTTTCCAAGCCCCTATCTCTTGTCCAGCCTAACTCCCGTCCCAAGCCTCTCTCTCCTCTCCTCTAAGATATGACTCTCATCACAATCCCCTCTCTCCACTCCTGCATGACTCTCGTCCAAAGTCTCCCTCTCCAGTCCTGCCTGACTCACGTCCCAAGCCTCTCTCTGCTGGCCTGCATGGTTCTAATCCCAAGGTTCTCTCTCCTATCCTGCTTCACTCTCGTCCTAAGTCTCTCTCTCCTCTCCTTCCTGACTCTCGTCCCAGGCCTCTCTCTCATGTCCTACATGACTCTCTTCCCAAGCCTCTCTCTCCTCTCCGACATGACTCGTCGCAAGCCTCTTTCTCTTGTCTTACTTGACTCTCGTCCCAATCCTTTCTCTCCTGTCCTTCCTGACTCCCGTCCCAAGCCTCTCTCCTCTCCTCTCCGACATGACTCTCATCCCAACCCCACTCTCCAGTCCTGCAAGACTCTCGTCCAAAGCCTCTCTCTCCTGTCCTGCCCGACTCTCGTTCCAAACCTTTCTCTGCTGTCCTGCATGATTCTCATCCAAAAGGTCTCTCTCCTATCCTGCCTGACTCTCGTCCTAAGCCTCTCTCTCCTCTCCTGCCTGACTCTCGTCCAAAGCCCCTCTCTCCAGTCCTGCATGATTCTCGTCCCAAGCCTCTTTCTCCTATCATGCCTTACTCTCGTCCCAAGTCGCTCTCTCCCATCCTACATGACTCTCGTCCAAAGCCTCACTCTCCTGTCCTGCCTGACTCTCGTCCCAAACCTTTCTCTCCTGTCCTGCCTGACTCCCGTTCCAGACTTCTCTCTCCCCTCCTCTCCGACATGACTCTCATCCCAAGCCCCTCTCTCCAGTCCTGCATGACTTTCGTCCAATGACTCTCTCTCTTGTCCTACCTGTTTCTCTTCGCCAGCCACTATCTCCTGTCCTGCCTGACTCTCGTCGCAAGCCTCTCTTTCCTATTCTGCCTGACTCTCATCCCATGCCTCTCTTTCCTGTCTTGCCTGACTCTCGTCCCAAGCCTATCTCTCCTTTCCTGCCTGACTCTCATCTTAAGTCTCTCTCTCCTGTCCTGCCTGACTCCCTTCCCAAGCCCCTATCTCTTGTCCGGCCTGACTCCCGTCCCAAGCCTCTCTCTCCTCTCCTCTCCGACATGACTCTCATCCCAAACCCCACTCCCCAGTCCTGCATGACTCTCGTCCAAAGCCTCTTTCTACTGTCCTGCCTGACTCTCGCCCCAAGCCTTTCTCTGCTGTCCTGCATGATTCTCATCCCAAGGTTCTCTCCCCAATCCTGCCTGACTCTAGTCCTAAGCCTCTCTCTCCTCTCCTGCCTGACTCTCGTCCCAAGCCCCTCTCTCCAGTCCTCCATGATTATCGTCCCAAGCCATTCTGTCCTATCATTCCTGACTCTCGTCCCAAGCCTTTCTCTCCTGTCCTACATGACTCTCGTCCCAAGCCTCTCTCTAATGTCCTGCCTGACTCTCGTCCCAAGGCACTTTCTCCTGTCGTCCCTCACTCTCGTCCAATGCCTCTCTCTCCTGTCCTGCCGAACTCTCGTCCGAAGCCTCTATTTCCTCTCCTCTCCAAAATGACTCTCATCCCAATCCCCTCTCTCCAGTCCTGCATGACTCTCGTCCAAAGCGTCTCTCTCCTGTCCTACATGATTCTCGTCCCAAGCCTCTTTCTCCTGTCCTGACCGACTCTCGTCCCAAGCCGCTCTCTCCTGTCCTGCCTGACACATGTCCCAAACCTCTCTCTCCTCTCCTCTCCGACGTGACTCTCATCCCAAGCCCCTCTCTCCAGTCCTGCATGACTTTCGTTCAAAGCCTCTCTCTCTTGTCCTGCCTGTTTCTCGTCCCCAGCCTCTCTCTTCTTTCCTGCCTGAATCTCGTCTCAAGCCTCTCTTTCCTGTCCTGCCTAACTCTCATCCCATGAGTCTATCTCCTGTCATGCCTGACTCTCGTCCCAAGCCTCTCTCTCCTGTCTTGCTGACTCTCATCCTAAGTCTCACTCTCCTGTCCTGCCTGACTCCCTTCCCAAGCCCCTATCTCATGTCCGGCCTGACTCTCGTGCCAAACCTCTCTCTCCTGTCATGCCTGATTTCCGTCCCAAGCGTCTCACTCCTGTCCGACATAACTCTCATCACAAGCTTCTCTCTCCTCTCCGACCTAACTCTCGTCCCAACCCTCTCTCTCCTGTCTTGCCTGACTCTCGTCCCAAGCCTCTCTCTCCTCTCCTGCCTAACTCCCATACCAAGTCCTTCTCTCCTGTCCTGCTTCACTCTCGCCCCACGCCCCTCTCTTCTGTCCGTCCTGACTCTCGACCCTAGCCCCTCTCTTTCGTACTGCCTGACTCTTGTACTAAGCTTCTCTGTCCTGTCCTTACTGACTCCCATCCCAAGCCCCACTCCCCTGTCCTGCCTTACTCTCGTCCCAAACCCCTCTCTCACGTCCTGCCTGACTCTCGTCATAAGCCTCACTCTCCTGTCCTGATCGACTCTCGTCCCCAGCCTCTCTCTCCTGTCCTGCCTGACTCTCGTCCCAAGCCTCTCTCTCCTCTCCGACCTGACTCTCGTCACAAGCCCCTCTCTCCAGTCCTGCATGATACTCGTCCCAAGCCTCTCTCTCCTGTCATTCCTGACTCTAGTCCCAAGCCTCTCTCACCTGTCCTACATGACTCTCGTCACAAGCATCTCTCTCCTGTCCAGCCTGACTCTCGTCCCAAGCCTCTTTTTCCTGTGCTGCCTGAGTCTCGTCAGAAGCCTCTCTATCATGTCCTGCCTGACTCCCGTCTGAAGCCTCTCTCCTCTCCGACATGACTCTCATCCCAAGTCTCTCTCTCTTGTCCTGCCTGACTCCCTTCCCAAGCCCCTATCTCTTGTCCGGCCTGACTCTCGTCCAAAGCCTCTCTCTCCTGTCCTCCTTGACTCTCGTCCGAAGCCTCTATTTCCTCTCCTCTCCGACATGACTCTCATCCCAATCCCCTCTCACCAGTCCTGTATGACTCTCGTCCAAAGCCTCTCTCTCCTGTCCTGCCTGACTCTCGTCGAACGCCTGTTTCTCCTGTCCGACCTAACTCTTATCCCAAGCCTCTGTCTCCTGTCCTGCCTGACTCTCGTCCAAAGACTCTCTCTCCTGTCCTCCCTGATTCTTGACCCAAGCCTCTCTCTCCTCTCCGACCTAACTCTCATCCCAAGCCTCTCTCTCCTGTCCTGCCTAACTCTCGTCCCAAGCAGCCTCTCTCTCCTCTCCTGCCTGACTCTCATCCTAAGCCTCTCTCTTATGTCCTGCCTAACTCCCGTCCCAAGCCCCTATCACTTGTTCGGCCTAAATCTCGTGAAACCTCTCTCTACTGTCATGCCTGACTCCCGTCCCAAGCGTCTCACTCCAGTCCGACCTAACTCTCATCCCAAGCCTCTCTCTCCTGTACTGTTTGACTCTCGTCTAAAGCCTCTCTCTCCTGTCGTGCCTGATTCTCGCCCCAAGCCTCTCTCTCCTCTCCGAACTAACTCTCGTCACAAGCCTCTCTCTCCAGTCGTGCCTGACTCTCGTCCCAAGCCTCTCTCTCTTGTCCTGCCTGACTCCCGTCCCAAGCCCCTCTTTTCTGTCCTGCTTTATTCTCACCCAAAGCCCCTCTCTTTTGTCCTGCTTGCCTCTAGTACTAACACTCTCTCTCCAGTCCTTCCTGACTCATATCCCAAGCGTCTCTCTCTTGTCCTGCCTTACTCTCGTCCTAAGCTCCGCTCTCATGTCCTGCCTGACTCTCGTCCCAAGCCTGACTCCCCTGTCCAGACCGACTCTCGTCCCAAGCCTTTCTGTCCTGTCCTGCTTAAATCTCTTTTTAGTCCTCTATCTCTTGTTCTGCCTGACTCTCCTGCCAAGTCTCTCTCTTCTTTCCAGCCTGACTCTCGTCCCACGCCTCTCTCTCCGGTCCTGCCTGACTCTCATCCTAAGACTCTCTCTCCTGTCTTGCCTGACTTCCGTCCCAAGCCCCTATCTCTTGTCCGGCCTCACTCTCGTGCCAAACCTCCTGACACCGGGCCCAAGCCTCTCTCTCCTCTCCGACCTAACTTTCATCCCAAGCCCCTCTCTCCAGTCTTGCAGGATTCTCGTCCCAAGCCTCTCTCTCCTATCATGCCTGACTCTCGTCCCAAGCCTCTCTCTCCTGTCCTACATGACTCTCATCCCAAGCCTCTCTCTCCTGTCCTACCTGACTCTCGTCCGAAGGCCCTTTCTCCTGTCCTGCCTGACTATCGTCCCAAACCTCTCTCTCCTGTCCTGCCTGACTCTCCTCCCAAGCTCTCTATCCTCTCCTCCGACATAACTCTCATCCCAAGACCCTCTCTCAAGTCTTGCATGACTCTCGTCCAAAGCCTCTCTCACCTGTCCCGCCTGACTTTCGTCCCAAGACTCTTTCTAATGTCCTGCCTGACTCCCGTCCCAAGCCTCTCTTTCCTCTCCTGCTTATTCTCATCCCAAGCCCCTCTGTCCAGTCCTTCTGACTCTCGTCCAAAGCCTCTCTCTCCTCTCCTGCCTGACTCTCGTCCCAAGCCTCGCTCTCCTGTCCTGCGTGACTCCCGTAACAAGCCTCTCTTTCCTCTCCGGCATGACTCTCATCCCAAGCCCCTCTCTCAAGTCCTGCATAACTCTCGTCCAAAGCCTTCCTCTCCTGTCCTACCTGACTCTCGTCCAATGCCTCTCTCTGCTGGCCTGCATGATTCTCTCCCAAGGTCTCTCTCCTAACCTTCCTGACTCTCGTCTCAAGCTCTCTCTCCTCTCCTGCCTGACTCTCGTCCAAGCCTCTCTCTCATGTCCTACATGACTCTCGTCCCAACCTCCCCACCTCAACCTCTTCCCTGCTCTCCAATCTCTTCCTCTCTGATCGTCCCAAGCCTCTCTCTCGATCTCGCCACCCTCTCCTGCTCTGATTTCCAACTCTCTTCCTTCCTCTACTTCGTCAAGCTTTCTCTTCCTGACTCTCAACCCTCTCTCTCTCTGACTCTCCTCCAGCCTCTCTCCCCCCCATACTCTCCCCTCTCCCTCCTCTCGTCAAGCTCTTCCCTGTCCGCTGATCGTCAAATCTTCTGTCCCCTATCCCTCCAAGCCCTCTCCTCTCTGCATATCTCCAGCCTCTCCAGTCTCGCTCTGTCAAAGCCTCTCTTCTTCTCCTGACTCCTCCAGCTCTCTCTCCTCCTGCTGACTCCGTAAACCTTCTTCCTGCTGACTTCATCCAGCCCTCTCTCAGTCTGACTCTCGTCCAAGCTCCTCTCCTTCCCTGACTCTGCAAGCCTCCTCTTGCCTGCATGATCTCATCCAGGGCCTCTCTATTCCTACTCCGTCCAAGCTCTCTCCCTCTCCTGCCTGACTCTCGTCCAAGCTCTCTCTCATGCTACTGACTCTCGTCCAAGCCTCTCTTCCTCTCCGACATGACTCTCTTCCAAGCTCTTTCTCCGTCTTGCTGACTCTCGTCCAAGCCCTCTCTCCTTCTCCTGATCTCCAAGCCTCTCTCTCCTCTCCTTCGAGATGACTCTCATCAAGCCCTCTCTCCAGTCCTGCAAGACTTTCGTCCAAAGCACTCTCTAATGTCCTGCCTGACTCTCTCCGAAGCCTGACATGATTCTCATCCAAGGTCTTCTCCATATCATGCCAAACTCTTGTCCTAAGCCTCTCTCTCTCTCCAGCCAGCCTGACTCTCGTCCAAGCCCCTCCCTCTAGTCCTGCTTGATTCTTGTCCCAAGTCTTTCTCTCCTATCATGCCTGACTCTCGTCACAAGCCTCTCTCTCCTGTCCTACATGACTCTCGTCCCAAGCCTCTCTCTCCTGTCCTGCCTGACTCTCATCCTAATCCTCTCTCTTATGTCCTGCCTGATTCCCGTCCCAAGCCCCTATCTCTTGTCCGGCCTAAATTTCGTGACAAACCTCTCTCTACTGTCATGCCTGACTCACGTCCCAAGCGTCTAACTCCAGTCCGACCTAACTCTCATCCCAAGTCTCTCTCTCCTGTCCTGCCTGACTCTCGTCAAAAGCCTCTCTCTCCTATCGTGCATGATTCTCGCTCCAAGCCTCTCTCTCCTCTCCGAACTAACTCTCGTCCCAAGCCTCTCTCTTCTGTCTTGCCTGACTCTCGTTCCAAGCCTCTCTCTCCTGTCCTGCCTGACTCCCGTACGAAGCCCCTCTCTCCTGTCCTGCTTTGTTCTCGCTCTACTACTTTATTCTCGCTCTGTCCGTCCTGACTCTCGTCCCTAGCCCCTCTCTTTTGTCCTGCTTGACTCTAGTACTAACTCTCTCTCTCCTGTACTGCTTGACTCACATCCCAAGCGTCTCTCTCGTGTCCTGCCTTACTCTCGTCCCAAACCCCTCTCGAATGTCCTGCCTGACTCTCGTTCCAAGCCTCACTCCCCTGTCCTGACCGACTCTCGTCCCAAGCCTTTCTCACCTGTCCTGCTTGACTCCCTTTTCAATCCTCTCTCTCCTGTCCTGCCTGACTCTCGTGCCAAGTCTCTCTCTTCTTTCCACCCTGAATCTCGTCCCAAGCCTCTCTCTCCTGTCCTGCCTGACTCTCATCCTAAGCCTCTCTCTCCTGTCCTGCCTGACTCCGTCGCAAGCCCCTATCTCTTGTCCGGCCTGACTCTCGTTCCAAACCTCTGTCTCCTGTCATGCCTGACTACGGTCCCAAGCCTGACTCTCCTCTCCGACCTAACTCTCGTTCCAAGCCCCTCGCTCCAGTCCTGCATGATTCTCGTCCCAAGCCTCTCTCTCCTATCCTTCCTGACTCTCGTCCCAAGCCTCTCTCTCCTATCCTGAATGACTCTCGTCGCAACCCTCTCTCTGCTGTCCTGCATGATTATAATCCCTAGGGTCTCTCTCCTATCCTGCCTGACTCTCGTCCTAAGCCTCTCTCTCCTCTCCTCTAACACATGACTCTCGTCCCAATCCCCTCTCTCCGGTCCTGCATGATTCTCGTCCCAAGCCTCTCTCTCCAACCATGCCTGACTCTCGTCTCAAGCCTCTCTCTCCTGTCCTACATGACTCTCGTCCCAATCCTCTCTATCCTGTCCTTCCTGACTCTCGTCCGAAGGCCCTTTCTCCTGTCCTGCCTGACTATCGTCCCAAACCTCTCTCTCCTGTCCTGCCTGACTCTCCTCCCAAGCCTCTCTATCCTCTCCTCTCCGACATAACTCTCATCCCAAGACCCTCTCTCAAGTCTTGCATGACTCTCGTCCAAAGCCTCTCTCACCTGTCCCGCCTGACTTTCGTCCCAAGACTCTTTCTAATGTCCTGCCTGACTCCCGTCCCAAGCCTCTCTTTCCTCTCCTGCATTATTCTCATCCCAAGCCCCTCTGTCCAGTCCTTCATGACTCTCGTCCAAAGCCTCTCTCTCCTCTCCTACCTGACTCTCGTCCCAAGCCTCGCTCTCCTGTCCTGCGTGACTCCCGTAACAAGCCTCTCTTTCCTCTCCGGCATGACTCTCATCCCAAGCCCCTCTCTCAAGTCCTGCATAACTCTCGTCCAAAGCCTTCCTCTCCTGTCCTACCTGACTCTCGTCCAATGCCTCTCTCTGCTGGCCTGCATGATTCTCATCCCAAGGGTCTCTCTCCTAACCTTCCTGACTCTCGTCTCAAGCCTCTCTCTCCTCTCCTGCCTGACTCTCGTCCCAAGCCTCTCTCTCATGTCCTACATGACTCTCGTCCCAAGCCTCTCTCTCCTCTCCGACATGACTCTCTTAACAAGCCTCTTTCTCCTGTCTTGCCTGACTCTCGTCCCAAGGCCTCTCTCTCCTGTCCTCCCTGACTCGCATCCCAAGCCTCTCTCTCCTCTCCTCTCCGACATAACTCTCATCCCAAGACCCTCTCTCAAGTCTTGCATGACTCTCGTCCAAAGACTCTCTCACCTGTCCCGCCTGACTTTCGTTCCAAGCCTCTTTCTGCTGTCCTGACTGACTCCCGTCACAAGCCTCTCTTTCCTCTCCGGCATTATTCTCATCCCAAGCCCCTGTCTCCAGTCCTGCATGACTCTCGTCCAATGCCTCTCTCTCCTCTCTTGCCTGATTCTCGTCCCAAGCCTCTGTCTCCTGTCCTGCGTGACTCCCGTAACAAGCCTCTCTTTCCTCTCCGGCATGACTCTCATCCCAAGCCCCTCTCTCAAGTCCTGCATGACTCTCGTCCAAAGCCTTCCTCTCCTGTCCTACCTGACTCTAGTCCAATGCCTCTCTGTGCTGGCCTGCATGATTCTCATCCCAAGGGTCTCTCTCCTAACCTTCCTGACTCTCGTCTCAAGCCTCTCTCTCCTCTCCTGCCTGATTCTCGTCCCAAGCCTCTCTCTCATGTCCTACATGACTCTCGTCCCAAGCCTCTCTCTCCTCTCCGACATGACTCTCTTAACAAGCCTCTTTCTCCTGTCTTGCCTGACTCTCGTCCCAAGGGTCTCTCTCCTGTCCTCCCTGACTCCCATCCCAAGCCTCTCTCTCCTCTCCTGCCTGACTCTCGTCCCAAGCCTCTCTCTCATGTCCTACATGACTCTCGTCCCAAGCCTCTCTCTCCTCTCCGACATGACTCTCTTACCAAGCCTCTTTCTCCAGTCTTGCCTGACTCTCGTCCCAAGCCTCTCTCTCCTGTCCTCCCTGACTCCCATTCCAAGCCTCTCTCTCCTCTCCTCTCCGAGATGACTCTCATCCCAAGCCCCTCTCTCCAGTCCTGCAAGACTTTCGTCCAAAGCATCTCTCTAATGTCCTGCCTGACTCTCGTCCGAAGCCTGAATGATTCTCATCCAAAGGGACTCTCTCCGATCATGCCAAACTCTTTTCCTAAGCCTCTCTCTCCTCTCCAGCCAGTCTGACTCTCGTCCCAAGCCCCTCCCTCTAGTTTTGCTTGATTCTTGTCCCAAGCCTTTCTCTCCTATCATGCCTGACTCTCGTCACAAGCCTCTCTCTCCTGTCCTACATGACTCTCGTCTCAAGCCTCTCCCTCCTGTCCTGCCTGACTCTCATCCTAAGCCTCTCTCTTATGTACTGCCTGACTCCCATCCCAAGCCCCTATCTCTTGTCCGGCCTAAATCTCGTGACAAACCTCTCTCTACTGTCATGCCTGACTCACGTCCCAAGCGTCTAACTCCAGTCCGACCTAACTCTCATCCCAAGTCTCTCTCTCCTGTCCTGCCTGACTCTCGTCAAAAGCCTCTCTCTCCTATCGTGCATGAATCTCGCTCCAAGCCTCTCTCTCCTCTCCGAACTAACTCTCGTCCCAAGCCTCTCTCTTCTGTCTTGCCTGACTCTCGTTCCAAGCCTCTCTCTCCTGTCCTGCCTGACTCCCGTACGAAGCCCCTCTCTCCTGTCCTGCTTTGTTCTCGCTCTACTACTTTATTCTCGCTCTGTCCGTCCTGACTCTCGTCCCTAGCCCCTCTCTTTTGTCCTGCTTGACTCTAGTACTAACACTCTCTCTCCTGTACTGCTTGACTCACATCCCAAGCGTCTCTCTCGTGTCCTGCCTTACTCTCGTCCCAAACCCCTCTCGAATGTCATGCCTGACTCTCGTTCCAAGCCTCACTCCCCTGTCCTGACCGACTCTCGTCCCAAGCCGTTCTCACCTGTCCTGCTTGACTCCCTTTTCAATCCTCTCTCTCCTGTCCTGCCTGACTCTCGTGCCAAGTCTCTCTCTTCTTTCCACCCTGAATCTCGTCCCAAGCCTCTCTCTCCTGTCCTGCCTGATTCTCATCCTAAGCCTCTCTCTCCTGTCCTGCCTGACTCCGTCCCAAGCCCCTATCTCTTGTCCGGCCTGACTCTCGTGCCAAACCTCTGTCTCCTTTCATGCCTGACTACGGTCCCAAGCCTGACTCTCCTCTCCGACCTAACTCTCGTTCCAAGCCCCTCGCTCCAGTCCTGCATGATTCTCGTCCCAAGCCTCTCTCTCCTATCCTTCCTGACACTCGTCCCAAGCCTCTCTCTCCTATCCTAAATGACTATCGTCGCAACCCTCTCTCTGCTGTCCTGCATGATTATAATACCAAGGGTCTCTCTCCTATCCTGCCTGACTCTCGTCCTAAGCCTATCTTTCCTCACCCCTAAAACATGACTCTCGTCCCAATCCCCTCTCTCCAGTCCTGCATGATTCTCGTCCCAAGCCTCTCTCTCCAATCCATGCCTGACTCTCGTCCCAAGCCTCTCTCTCCTGTCCTACATGACTCTCGTCCCCATCCCCTCTATCCTGTCCTTCCTGACTCTCGTCCCAAGGCTCTTTCTCCTGTCCTGCCTGGCTCTCGTCCCAAACCTCTCTCTACTGTCCTACCTGACTCTCCTCCCAAGCCTCTCTATCCTCTCCTCTCCGACATAACTCTCATCCCAAGACCCTCTCTCAAGTCTTGCATGACTCTCGTCCAAAGACTCTCTCACCTGTCCCGCCTGACTTTCGTTCCAAGCCTCTTTCTAATGTCCTGCCTGACTCCCGTCCCAAGCCTCTCTTTCCTCTCCTGCATTATTCTCATCCCAAGCCCCTGTCTCCAGTCCTGCATGACTCTCGTCCAATGCCTCTCTCTCCTCTCTTGCCTGATTCTCGTCCCAAGCCTCTCTCTCCTGTCCTGCGTGACTCCCGTAACAAGCCTCTCTTTCCTCTCCGGCATGACTCTCATCCCAAGCCCCTCTCTCAAGTCCTGCATGACTCTCGTCCAAAGCCTTCCTCTCCTGTCCTACCTGACTCTAGTCCAATGCCTCTCTCTGCTGGCCTGCATGATTCTCATCCCAAGGGTCTCTCTCCTAACCTTCCTGACTCTCGTCTCAAGCCTCTCTCTCCTCTCCTGCCTGACTCTCGTACCAAGCCTCTCTCTCATGTCCTACATGACTCTCGTCCCAAGCCTCTCTCTCCTCTCCGACATGACTCTCTTACCAAGCCTCTTTCTCCTGTCTTGCCTGACTCTCGTCCCAAGCCTCTCTCTCCTGTCCTCCCTGACTCCAATCCCAAGCCTCTCTCTCCTCTCCTCTCCGAGATGACTCTCATCCCAAGCCCCTCTCTCCAGTCCTGCAAGACTCTCGTCCAAAGCATCTCTCTAATGTCCTGCCTGACTCTCGTCCGAAGCCTGATGATTCTCATCAAAAAAAAAAAAAAAAAAAAAAAAAAAAAAAAAAAAAAAAAAAAAAAAAAAACCCCCCCCCCCCCCCCCCCCCCCCCCCCCCCCCCCCCCCCCCCCCCCCCCCCCCCCCCCCCCCCCCCCCCCCCCCCCCCCCCCCCCCCCCCCCCCCCCCCCCCCCCCCCCCCCCGTCTAACTCCAGTCCGACCTAACTCTCATCCCAAGTCTCTCTCTCCTGTCCTGCCTGAGTCTCGTCAAAAGCCTCTCTCTCCTATCGTGCATGATTCTCGCTCCAAGCCTCTCTCTCCTCTCCGAACTAACTTCGTCCCAAGCCTCTCTCTCCTGTCTTGCCTGACTCTCGGTCCAAGCCCCTCTCTCCTGTCCTGCCTTGTAAGTTCCGCCTCTTACTTTTATCTTTATTCTCGCTCTGTCCGTCCTGACTCTCGTCCCTAGCCCCTCTCTTTTGTCCTGCTTGACTCTCGTACTAACACTCTCTCTCCTGTACTGCTTGACTCACATCCCAAGCGTCTCTCTCTTGTCCTGCCTTACTTTCGTCCCAAACCCCTCTCGCATGTCCTGCCTGACTCTCGTTCCAAGCCTCACTCCCCTGTCCTGACTGACTCTCGTCCCAAGCCTTTCTCACCTGTCCTGCCTGATTCTCGTGCCAAGTCTCTCTCTTCTTTCCACCCTAAATCTCGTCCCAAGCCTCTCTCTCCTGTCCTGCCTGACTCTCATCCTAAGCCTCTGTCTCCTGTCCTGCCTGACTCTCATCCTAAGCCTCTCTCTCCTGTCCTGCCTGACTCCGTCCCAAGCCCCTATCTCTTGTCCGGCCTGACTCTCGTGCCAAACCATTCTCTCCAGTCATGCCTGACTACGGTCCCAAGCTTGACTCTCCTCTCCGACCTAACTCTCGTTCCAAGCCCATCGCTCCAGTCCTGCATGATTCTCGTCCCAAGCCTCTCTCTCCTATCCTGCCTGACTTTCGTCCCAAGCCTCTCTCTCCTATCTTAAATGACTATCGTCGCAACCCTCTCTCTGCTGTCCTGCATGATTATAATACCAAGGGTCTCTGTCCTATCCTGCCTGACTCTCGTCCTAAGCCTATCTCTCCTCTCCCCTAACACATGACTCTCGTCCCAATCCCCTCTCTCCAGTCCTGCAGGATTTTCGTCCCAAGCCTCTCTCTCCAACCATGCCTGACTCTCGTCCCAAGCCTCTCTCTCCTGTCCTTCATGACTCTCGTACCAATCCTCTCTATCCTGTCCTTCCTGACTCTCGTCCCAAGGCTCTTTCTCCTGTCCTGCCTGACTCTCGTCCCAAACCTCTCTCTCCTGTCCTGCCTGACTCTCCTCCCAAGCCTCTCTATCCTCTCCTCTCCGACATAACTCTCATCCCGAGACCCTCTCTCAAGTCTTGCATGACTCTCGTCCAAAGACTCTCTCACCTGTCCCACCTGACTTTCGTCCCAAGCCTCTTTCTGCTGTCCTGGCTGACTCCTGTCCCAAGCCTCTCTTTCCTCTCCAGCGTTATTCTCATCCCAAGCCCCTGTCTCCAGTCCTGCATGACTCTCGTCCAATGCCTCTCTCTCCTCTCCTGCCCGATTCTCGTCCCAAGCCTCTCTCTCCTGTCCTGCGTGACTCCCGTAACAAGCCTCTCTTTCCTCTCCGGCATGACTCTCATCCCAAGCCCCTCTCTCAAGTCCTGCATGACTCTCGTCCAAAGCCTTCCTCTCCTGTCCTGCCTGACTCTCGTCCAATGCCTCTCTCTGCTGGCCTGCATGATTCTCATCCCAAGGGTCTCTCTCCTAACCTTCCTGACTCTCGTCTCAAGCCTCTCTCTCCTCTCCTGCCTGAATCTCGTCCCAAGCCTCTCTCTCATGTCCTACATGACTCTCGTCCCAAGCCTCTCTCTCCTCTCCGACATGACTCTCTTACCAAGCCTCTTTCTCCTGTCTTGCCTGACTCTCGTCCCAAGCCTCTCTCTCCTGTCCTCCCTGACTCCCATCCCAAGCCTCTCTCTCCTCTCCTCTTCGAGATGACTCTCATCCCAAGCCCCTCTCTCCAGTCCTACAAGACTTTCGTCCAAAGCATCTCTCTAATGTCCTGCCTGACTCTCGTCCGAAGCCTGAATGATTCTCATCCAAAGGGTCTCTCTCCTATCATGCCAAACTCTTGTCCTAAGCCTCTCTCTCCTCTCCAGCCAGCCTGACTCTCGTCCCAAGCCCCTCCCTCTGGTCCTTCTTGATTCTTGTCCCAAGCCTTTCTCTCCTATCATGCCTGACTCTCGTCCCAAGCCTCTCTCTCCTGTCCTACATGACTCTCGTCCCAAGCCTCTCTCTCCTGTCCTGCCTGACTCTCATCCTAAGCCTCTCTCTTATGTACTGCCTGACTCCCATCCCAAGTCCCTATCTCTTCTCCGGCCTAAATCTCGTGACAAACCTCTCTCTACTGTCATGCCTGACTCACGTAGCAACCGTCTAACTCCAGTCCGACCTAACTCTCATCCCAAGTCTCTCTCTCCTGTCCTGCCTGAGTCTCGTCAAAAGCCTCTCTCTCCTATCGTGCATGATTCTCGTTCCAAGCCTCTCTCTCCTCTCCGAACTAACTCTCGTCCCAAGCCTCTCTGTTCTGTCTTGCCTGACTCTCGTTCCAAGCCTCTCTCTCCTGTCCTGCCTGACTCCCGTAACAAGCTCCTCTCTCCTGTCCTGCTTTGTTCTTGCTCTACTACTTTATTCTCGCTCTGTCCGTCCTGACTCTCGTCCCTTGCCCCTCTCTTTTGTCCTGCTTGACTCTAGTACTAACACTCTCTCTCCTGTACTGCTTGACTCACATCCCAAGCGTCTCTCTCGTGTCCTGCCTTACTCTCGTCCCAAACCCCTGTCGCATGTCCTGCCTGACTCTCGTCCCAAGCCTCACTCCCCTGTCCTGACCGACTCTCGTCCCAAGCCTTTCTCACCTGTCCTGCTTGACTCCCTTTTCAATCCTCTCTCTCCTGTCCTGCCTGACTCTCGTGCCAAGTCTCTCTCTTCTTTCCACCCTAAATCTCGTCCCAAGCCTCTCTCTTCTGTCCTGCCTGACTCTCATCCTAAGCCTCTCTCTCCTGTCCTGCCTGACTCCGTCCCAAGCCCCTATCTCTTGTCCGGCCTGACTCTCGTGCCAAACCTCTGTCTCCTGTCATGCCTGACTACGGTCCCAAGCTTGACTATCCTCTCCGACCTAACTCTCGCTCCAAGCCCCTCGCTCCAGTCCTGCATGATTCTCGTCCCAAGCCTCTCTCTCCTATCATGCCTGACTTTCGTCCCAAGCCTCTCTCTCCTATCTTAAATGACTATCGTCGCAACCCTCTCTCTGCTGTCCTGCATGATTATAATACCAAGGGTCTCTGTCCTATCCTGCCTGACTCTCGTCCTAAGCCTATCTCTCCTCTCCCCTAACACATGACTCTCGTCCCAATCCCCTCTCTCCAGTCCTGCAGGATTTTCGTCCCAAGCCTCTCTCTCCAACCATGCCTGACTCTCGTCCCAAGCCTCTCTCTCCTGTCCTACATGACTCTCGTACCAATCCTCTCTATCCTGTCCTTCCTGACTCTCGTCCCAAGGCTCTTTCTCCTGTCCTGCCTGACTCTCGTCCCAAACCTCTCTCTCCTGTCCTGCCTGACTCTCCTCCCAAGCCTCTCTATCCTCTCCTCTCCGACATAACTCTCATCCCGAGACCCTCTCTCAAGTCTTGCATGACTCTCGTCCAAAGACTCTCTCACCTGTCCCACCTGACTTTCGTCCCAAGCCTCTTTCTGCTGTCCTGGCTGACTCCTGTCCCAAGCCTCTCTTTCCTCTCCGGCGTTATTCTCATCCCAAGCCCCTGTCTCCAGTCCTGCATGACTCTCGTCCAATGCCTCTCTCTCCTCTCCTGCCCGATTCTCGTCCCAAGCCTCTCTCTCCTGTCCTGCGTGACTCCCGTAACAAGCCTCTCTTTCCTCTTCGGCATGACTCTCATCCCAAGCCCCTCTCTCAAGTCCTGCATGACTTTCATCCAAAGCCTTCCTCTCCTGTCCTGCCTGACTCTCGTCCAATGCCTCTCTCTGCTGGCCTGCATGATTCTCATCCCAAGGGTCTCTCTCCTAACCTTCCTGACTCTCGTCTCAAGCCTCTCTCTCCTCTCCTGCCTGAATCTCGTCCCAAGCCTCTCTCTCATGTCCTACATGACTCTCGTCCCAAGCCTCTCTCTCCTCTCCGACATGACTCTCTTACCAAGCCTCTTTCTCCTGTCTTGCCTGACTCTCGTCCCAAGGGTCTCTCTCCTGTCCTCCCTGACTCCCATCCCAAGCCTCTCTCTCCTCTCCTCTCCGAGATGACTCTCATCCCAAGCCCCTCTCTCCAGTCCTACAAGACTTTCGTCCAAAGCATCTCTCTAATGTCCTGCCTGACTCTCGTCCGAAGCCTGAATGATTCTCATCCAAAGGGTCTCTCTCCTATCATGCCAAACTCTTGTCCTAAGCCTCTCTCTCCTCTCCAGCCAGCCTGACTCTCGTCCCAAGCCCCTCCCTCTAGTCCTGCTTGATTCTTGTCCCAAGCCTTTCTCTCCTATCATGCCTGACTCTCGTCCCAAGCCTCTCTCTCCTGTCCTACATGACTCTCGTCCCAAGCCTCTCTCTCCTGTCCTGCCTGACTCTCATCCTAAGCCTCTCTCTTATGTACTGCCTGACTCCCATCCCAAGTCCCTATCTCTTCTCCGGCCTAAATCTCGTGACAAACCTCTCTCTACTGTCATGCCTGACTCACGTAGCAAGCGTCTAACTCCAGTCCGACTTAACTCTCATCCCAAGTCTCTCTCTCCTGTCCTGCCTGACTCTCGTCAAAAGCCTCTCTCTCCTATCGTGCATGATTCTCGCTCCAAGCCTCTCTCTCCTCTCCGAACTAACTCTCGTCCCAAGCCTCTCTGTTCTGTCTTGCCTGACTCTCGTTCCAAGCCTCTCTCTCCTGTCCTGCCTGACTCCCGTAACAAGCTCCTCTCTCCTGTCCTGCTTTGTTCTTGCTCTACTACTTTATTCTCGCTCTGTCCGTCCTGACTCTCGTCCCTTGCCCCTCTCTTTTGTCCTGCTTGACTCTAGTACTAACACTCTCTCTCCTGTACTGCTTGACTCACATCCCAAGCGTCTCTCTCGTGTCCTGCCTTACTCTCGTCCCAAACCCCTGTCGCATGTCCTGCCTGACTCTCGTCCCAAGCCTCACTCCCCTGTCCTGACCGACTCTCGTCCCAAGCCTTTCTCACCTGTCCTGCTTGACTCCCTTTTCAATCCTCTCTCTCCTGTCCTGCCTGACTCTCGTGCCAAGTCTCTCTCTTCTTTCCACCCTAAATCTCGTCCCAAGCCTCTCTCTCCTGTCCTGCCTGACTCTCATCCTAAGCCTCTCTCTCCTGTCCTGCCTGACTCCGTCCTAAGCCCCTATCTCTTGTCCGGCCTGACTCACGTGCCAAACCTCTGTCTCCTGTCATGCGTGACTACGGTCCCAAGCTTGACTCTCCTCTCCGACCTAACTCTCGTTCCAAGCCCCTCGCTCCAGTCCTGCATGATTCTCGTCCCAAGCCTCTCTCTCCTACCCTGCCTGACTCTCGTCCCAAGCCTCTCTCTCCTATCTTAAATGACTATCGTCGCAACCCTCTCTCTACTGTCCTGCATGATTATAATACCAAGGGTCTCTGTCCTATCCTGCCTGACTCTCGTCCTAAGCCTATCTCTCCTCTCCCCTAACACATGACTCTCGTCCCAATCCCCTCTCTCCAGTCCTGCAGGATTTTCGTCCCAAGCCTCTCTCTCCAACCATGCCTGACTCTCGTCCCAAGCCTCTCTCTCCTGTCCTACATGACTCTCGTACCAATCCTCTCTATCCTGTCCTTCCTGACTCTCGTCCCAAGGCTCTTTCTCCTGTCCTGCCTGACTCTCGTCCCAAACCTCTCTCTCCTGTCCTGCCTGACTCTCCTCCCAAGCCTCTCTATCCTCTCCTCTCCGACATAACTCTCATCCCAAGACCCTCTCTCAAGTCTTGCATGACTCTCGTCCAAAGACTTTCTCACCTGTCCCACCTGACTTTCGTCCCAAGCCTCTTTCTGCTGTCCTGGCTGACTCCTGTCCCAAGCCTCTCTTTCCTCTCCGGCGCTATTCTCATCCCAAGCCCCTGTCTCCAGTCCTGCATGACTCTCGTCCAATGCCTCTCTCTCCTCTCCTGCCCGATTCTCGTCCCAAGCCTCTCTCTCCTGTCCTGCGTGACTCCCGTAACAAGCCTCTCTTTCCTCTCCGGCATGACTCTCATCCCAAGCCCCTCTCTCAAGTCCTGCATGACTCTCGTCCAAAGCCTTCCTCTCCTGTCCTGCCTGACTCTCGTCCAATGCCTCTCTCTGCTGGCCTGCATGATTCTCATCCCAAGGGTCTCTCTCCTAACCTTCCTGACTCTCGTCTCAAGCCTCTCTCTCCTCTCCTGCCTGATTCTCGTCCCAAGCCTCTCTCTCATGTCCTACATGACTCTCGTCCCAAGCCTCTCTCTCCTCTCCGACATGACTCTCTTACCAAGCCTCTTTCTCCTGTCTTGCCTGACTCTCGTCCCAAGCCTCTCTCTCCTGTCCTCCCTGACTCCCATCCCAAGCCTCTCTCTCCTCTCCTCTCCGAGATGACTCTCATCCCAAGCCCCTCTCTCCAGTCCTGCAAGACTTTCGTCCAAAGCATCTCTCTAATGTCCTGCCTGACTCTCGTCCGAAGCCTGAATGATTCTCATCCAAAGCGTCTCTCTCCTATCATGCCAAACTATTGTCCTAAGCCTCTCTCTCCTCTCCAGCCAGCCTGACTCTCGTCCCAAGCCCCTCCCTCTAGTCCTGCTTGATTCTTGTCCCAAGTCTTTCTCTCCTATCATGCCTGACTCTCGTCCCAAGCCTCTCTCTCCTGTCCTACATGCCTCTCGTCCTAAGCCTCTCTCTCCTGTCCTTCCTGACTCTCATCCTAAGCCTCTCTCTTATGTCCTGCCTGACTCCCGTCCCAAGCCACTATCTCTTGTCCGGCCTAAATCTCGTGACAAACCTCTCTCTACTGTCATGCCCTACTCACGTCCCAAGCGTCAAACTCCAGTCCGACATAACTCTCATCCCAAGTCTCTCTCTCCTTTCCTGCCTGACTCTCGTCAAAAGCCTCTCTCTCCTGTCGTGCATGATTCTCGCTCCAAGCCTCTCTCTCCTCTCCGAACTAACTCTCGTCCCAAGCCTCTCTCTCCTGTCTTGCCTGACTCTCGTTCCAAGCCTCTCTCTCCTGTCCTGCCTGACTCCCGTAACAAGCCCCTCTATCCTGTCCTGCTTTGTTCTCGCTCTACTACTTTATTCTCGCTCTGTCCGTCCTGACTCTCGTCCCTAGCCCCTCTCTTTTGTCCTGCTTGACTCTGGTACTAACACTCTCTCTCCTGTACTGCTTGACTCACATCCCAAGCGTCTCTCTCTTGTCCTGCCTTACTCTCGTCCCAAACCCCTCTCGCATGTCCTGCCTGACTCTCTTTCCAAGCCTCACTCCCCTGTCCTAACCGACTCTCGTACCAAGCCTTTCTCACCTGTCCTGCTTGACTCCCTTATCAATCCTCTCTCTCCTGTCCTGCCTGACTCTCGTGCCAAGTCTCTCTCTTCTTTCCACCCTGAATCTCGCCCCAAGCCTCTCTCTCCTGTCCTGCCTGACTCTCATCCTAAGCCTCTCTCTCCTGTCCTGCCTGATTCCGTCCCAAGCCCCTATCTCTTGTCCGGCCTGACTCTCGTGCCAAACCATTCTCTCCTGTCATGCCTGACTACGGTCCAAAGCCGGACTCAACTCTCCGACCTAACTCTCGTCCCAAGCCCCTCGCTCCAGTCCTGCATGACTCTCGTCCAAATCCTCCCTCTCCTGTCCATCCTGACTCACGTCCCAAGCCTCTCTCTGCTGGCCAGCATGATTCTCATCCCAAAGTTCTCTCTCCTATCCTGCCTCACTCTCGTCCCAAGCTTCTCTCTCCTCTCCTGCCTGACTCTCGTCTCAGGCCTCTCTCTCATTTCCTACATGACTCTCGTCCCAAGCCTCTCTCTCCTCTCCTACATGACTCTCGTCCCAAGCCTCTTTCTCCTGTCTTGCCTGACTCTCGTCCCAAGCTTCTCTCTCCTGTCCTTCCTGACTCCCGCCCCAAGCCTCCCTCTCCTCTCCTCTCCGACATGACTCTCATCCCAAGCCCCTCTCTCCAGTCCTGCATGACTCTCGTCCAAAGCCTCTCTCATCTGTCCTGCCTGATTCTTGTCCTAAGCCTCTCTGCTGTACTGTATGATTCTCATCCAAAGTGTCTCTCTCCTATCCTGCATGACTCTCGTCCTAAGCCTCTCTCTCCTCTACTGCCTGACTCTCGTCCCAACCCCTCTCTCCAGTCCTGCATGGTTTTCGTCCCAAGCCTCGCTCTCCTATCATGCCTGACTCTCGTCCCAAGCCTCTCTCTCCTGTCCTACATGACTCTCGTCCCAAGCCTCTCTCTCATATCCTGCCTGACTCTCGTCGCAAGCCTCTTTCTCCTGTCCTGCCTGACTCTCGTCCCAAACCTCTCTCTCCTGTCCTGTCTGACTCACGTCCAAAACCTCTCTCTCCTCTCCTCTCCGGCATGACTCTCATCCCAAGCCCCTCTCTCCAGTCCTGCATGACTTTCGTTCAAAGCCTATCTCTCTTTTCCTGCCTATTTCTCGTCACCAGCCTCCCTCTCGTGTCCTGCCTGACTCTCGTCTCAAGCTTCTCTTTCCTGTCCTGCCTGAATCTAATCCCATGCCTCTCTCTCCTGTCCTGCCTGACTCACGTCCCAAGCTTGTCTCTCCTGTCCTGCCTGGCTCTCATCCTAAGGCTCTCTTTCCTGTCCTGCCTGACTCCCTTCCCAAGCACCTATCTCTTTTCCGGCCTGACTCCCGTCCCAAGCCTCTCTCTCCTCTCCTCTCCGACATGACTCTTATCCCAAGCCCCTCTCTCCAGTCCTGCATGACTCTCGTCCAAAGGCTCTCTCTCCTGTCCTGCAAGACTCTCTCCTGAGCCTCTCTGCTGTCCTGCATGATTCTCATCAAAGTGGTCTCTCTTCTATCCTGCCTAACTCTCGTCCTAAGCCTCTCTCTCCCCTCCTGCCTGACTCTCGCCCTATGTCCCTCTCCCCAGTCCGGCATGATTCTCGTCCCAAGCCTCTCTCTCCTATCATGCCTGACTCTCCTATCCTACATGACTCTCGTCCTAAGCCTCTCTCTCCTATCCTACCTGACTCTCGTCCCAATTTTCTTTCTCCTGTCCTGCCTGACTCTTGTCGCAAGCCTCTCTATACTGTAATGCCTGACTCTCGTCCCAAGCCTCTCTATCCTCTCCTCTCCGATATGACTCTTATGCCAAACCCCTCTCTCCAGTCTGCATGACTCTCGTCCAAAGCCACTCTCTCCTGTCCTGCCTGACTCTCGTCCCAAGCCTCTCTCTGCCGTCCTCCATGATTCTCACCCTAAGGGTCTCTCTCCTATCCTGCCTAACTCTCGTCCAAAGCCTCTCTCTCCTCTCCTGCCTGCCTCTCATCCCAAGCCTCTCTCTCCTCTGTCCTGCCTGACTCACCTCCCAAGCCTCTCCCTCCTTTCCGGCATGACTCGCATCCAAAGCCCATCTCTCCAGTCCTGCATGACTCTCGTCTGAAGCCTCTTTCTCCTGTCTTGCCTGACTCTCGTCCCAAGCCTCTCTCCCCTGTCCTGCCAGACTCCCGTACCAAGCCCTTCTCTCCTGTCCTGCTTTATTCTCGCTCTAGTACTTTATTCTCTCTCTGTCCGTCCTGACTCTCGTCCCTAGCCCCTCTCTTTTGTCCTGCTTGACTCTAGTACTAAGACTCTCTCTCCTGTACTGCTTGACTCACATCCGAAGCGTCTCTCTCTTGTCATGCCTTAATCTCGTCACAAACCCCTCCCTCATGTCCTGCCTGACTCTCGTCCCAAGCGTCACTCCCCTGTACTGGCCGACTCTCGTCCCAAGCCTTTCTCACCTGTCCTGCTTGACTCTCTTTTCAATCCTCTCTCTAATGTCCTGCCTGACTCTCGTGCCAAGTCTCTCTCTTCTTTCCACCCTGAATCTCGTCCCAAGCCTCTCTCTCCTGTCCTGCCTGCCTCTCATCCTAAGCCTCTCTCACCTGTCCTGCCTGACTTCCGTCCCAAGCCCCTATCTCTTGTCCGGCCTGACTCTCGTGCCAAACCTCTCTCTCCTGTCATGCCTGACTCCGGTCCCAAGCTTCACTCTACTCTCCGACCTAACTCTCGACCTAAGCCTCTCTCTCTAGTCCTGCATGATTCTCGTCCCAAGCCTCTCTCTCCTATCATGCCTGACTCTCTCCCAAGCCTCTCTCTCCTGTCCTCCATGACTCTCATCCGAAGCCTATCTCTCCTGTCCTGTATGACTCTCGTCCTAAGCCTCTTTCTACTGTCCTGCCTAACTCCCGTCAGAAGCCTCTCTCTCCTCTCCCCTAAGATATGACTCTCATCCCAAGCCCCTCTCTCCAGTCCTGCATGACTCTCGTCCGAAGCCTCCCTCTCCTGTCCAGCCTGACTCACGTCCCAAGCCTCCCTCTGCTGGCCAGCATGATTCTCATCCCAAGGTTCCCTCTCCTATCCTGCCACACTCTCGTCCAAGCTTCTCTCTCCTCTCCTGCCTGACTCTCGTCCCAGGCCTCTCTCTCATGTCCTACATGACTCTCGTCCCAAGCCTCTCTCTCCTCTCCGACATGACTCTCGTCCCAAGCCACTCTCTCCTGTCTTGCCTGACCCTCGTCCCAAGCCTCTCTCTCCTGTCCTTCCTGATTCCCGCACCAAGCCTCCTTCTCCTCTCCTCTCCGACATGACTCTCATCCCAAGCCCCTCTCTCCAGTCCTGCATGACTCTCGTCCAAAGCCTCTCTCATCTGTCCTTCCTGATTCTTGTCCTAAGCCCCTCTGCAGTCCTGCATGATTCTCATCCAAAGGGTCTCTCTCCTATCCTGCATGACTCTCGCCCTAAGCCTGTCTCTCCTCTCCCGCCTGACTCGTCACAACCCCTCTCTCCAGTCCTGCATGATTCTCGTCCTAAGCCTCTCTCTCCTATCATGCCTGACTCTCGTCACAAGCCTCTCTCTCCTGTCCTACATGACTCTCGTCCCAAGCCTCTCTCTCATATCCTGCCTGACTCTCGTCACAAGCCTCTTTCTCCTGTCCTGCCTGAATCTCGTCCCAAACATCTCTCTCCTGTCCTGTCTGACTCACGTCCAAAACCTCTGTCTCCTCTCCTCTCCGACATGACTCTTATCCTAAGCCCCTCTCTCCAGTCCTGCATGACTTTCGTCCAAAGCCTCTCTCTCTTGTCCTGCCTATTTCTCGTCACCAGCCTCCCTCTCCTGACCTGCCTGACTCTCGTCTCAAGCTTCTCTTTCCTGTCCTGCCTGACTCTAATCCCATGCCTTTCTCTCCTGTCCTGCCTGACTCTCGTCCCAAGCTTCTCTCTCCTGTCCTACCTGGCTCTCATCCTAAGGCTCTCTTTCCTGTCCTGCCTGACTCCCTTCCCAAGCACCTATCTCTTGTCCGGCCTGACTCCCGTCTCAAGCCTCTCTCTCCTCTCCTCTCCGATATGACTTTCATCCCAAGCCCCTCTCTCCAGTCCTGCGTGACTCTCGTCCAAAGGCTCTCTCTCCTGTGATACCCGACTCTCGTCTGGAGCCTCTCTGCTGTCGTGTATGATTCTCATCCAAAAAGTCTCTCTCCTATCCTACTTGACTCTCGTCCTAAACCTCTCTCTCTCTCCCCTCCTGCGTGACTCTCGTCCTGAACCCCTCTCTCCAGTCCTGCATGATTCTCGTCCCAAGCCTCTCTCTCCTATCATGCCTGACTCTCGTCCCAAGCCTCTCTCTCCTGTCCTACATGACTCTCGTCCTAAGCCTCTCTCTCCTGTCCTGCCTGACTCTCGTCCAAATTCTCTTTCTCCTGTCCTGCCTGACTCTTGTCCAAAGCCTCTCTGTGCTGTCCTGTCTGACTCTCGTCCCACGCCTCTCTATCATCTCCTCTCCGACATGACTCTTATGCCAAGCCCCTCTCTCCAGTCTACATGACTCTCGTTAAAAGCCTCTCTCTCCTGTCCTGCCTGACTCGCGTCCCAAGCCTCTCTCTGCCGTCGTTCATGATTCTCATCCCAAGGGTCTCTGTCCTATCCTGCCTGACTCTCATCCCAAGACTCTCTTCCCTCTGTCCAGCCTGACTTCCGTCCCAAGCCTCTCTCTCCTTTCCGGCATTACTCGCATCCCAAGCCCCTCTCTCCAGTCCTGCATGACTCTCGTCCCAAGCCTCTCTCTCCTGTTCTACATGACTCTCGTCCCAAGTCTCTCTCTCATATCCTGCCTGACTCTCGTCAAAAGCCTCTTTCTCTTGTCCTTCCTGACTCTCGTCCCAAACATCTCTCTCCTGTCTTGTCTGACTCACGTCCAAAACCTCTGTCTCCTCTCCTCTCCGACATGACGCTTATCCCAAGCCCCTCTCTCCAGTCCTGCATGACTTTCGTTCAAAGCCTCTCTCTCTTGTCTTGCCTATTTCTCGCCACCAGCCTCCTTCTCCTGTCCTGCCTGACTCTCGTCTCAAGCTTCTATTTCCTGTCCTGCCTGACTCTAATCCCATGCCTCTCTCTCCTGTCCTGCCTGACTCTCGTCCCAAGCTTCTTTCTCCTGTCCTGCATGGCTCTCATCCTAAGGCTCTCTTTCCTGTACTGCCTGACTCCCTTCCCAAGCACCTATCTCTTGTCCGGCCTGACTCCAGTCCCAAGCCTCTCTCTCCTCTCCTCTCCGATATGACTCTCATCCCAAGCCCCTCTCTCCAGTCCTGCATGACTCTCGTCCAAAGGCTCTCTCTCCTGTCCTGCCTGACTCTCGTCATGAGCCTCTCTGCTGTCGTGCATGATTCGTATCCAAAGGGTCTCTCTCCTATCCTGCTTGACTCTCGTCCTAAACCTCTCTCTCTCTCCACTCCTGCCTGACTCTCGTCCTAAGCCCCTCTCTCCAGTCATGCATGATTCTCGTCCCAAGCCTCTCTCTCCTATCATGCCTGACTCTCGTCCCAAGCCTCTCTCTCCTGTCCTACATGACTCTCGTCCTAAGCCTCTCTCTCCTGTCCTGCCTGACTCTCGTCCCAATTCTCTTTCTCCTGTCCTGCCTGACTCTTGTCCAAAGCCTCTCTATACTGTCCTGCCTAACTCTCGTCCCAAGCCTCTCTATCCTCTCCTCTCCGACATGACTCTTATGCCAAGCCCCTCTCTCCAGTCTACATGACTCGTCCAAAGCGTCTCTCTCCTGTCCTGCCTGACTAGCGTCCCAAGCGTCTCTCTGCCGTCGTTCATGATTCTCATTCTATGGGTCTCTCTCCTATCCTGCCTGACTCTCATCCCAAGCCTCTCTCTCCTCTGTCCAGCCTGACTCCCGTCCAAAGCCTCTTTCTCCTTTCCGGCATTACTCGCATCCCAAGCCCCTCTTTCCAGTCCTGCATGACTCTCGTCCTATGCCTCTTTCTCCTGTCTTGCCTGACTCTCGTCCCAACCCTCTCTCTCCTGTCCTCCCTGACTCCCGTCCCAAACCTCTCTCTTCTCTCCGACATGACTCTCATCCAAAGCCCCTCTCTCCAGTCCTACATGACTCTCGTTCCAAGCCTCTCTCTCCTGTCCTGCCTGACTCTCGTCCTAAGCCTCTCTCTAATCTCCTGCCTGACTCACGTCGCAAGTCTATCCCTCCTGTCCTTCCTGGCTCTTGTCCCAAGCCTCTCTCTTCTGGCCTGCCTGTTTCTCGTCCACAGCTTTTCTCTCCTGTCTGGCCTGACTCTCGTCTCAAGCCTCTCTTTCCTGTCATCCATGACTCTCATCAAAAGCCTCTCTCTCCTGTCATGCCTGACTATCGTTCCAAAACTCTCTCTCCTATCCTGCCTGACTCTCGTCGCACGCCTGTTTATCCTGTCCGACCTAACCCAAGCCTCTCTCTCCTCTCCGACCTAACTCTCATCACAAGCCTCTCTCTACTGTCCTGTCTGACTCTCGTCCAAAGCCTCTCTCTCCTCTCCTGCCTGACCTTATCCGAAGCCTCTCTATTATGTCCTGCCTGACTCCCGTCCCAAGCCCCTAACTCTTTTCCCGAGACTCTCTCTCCAGTTTGCCTGACTCTCTTCCAAAGACTCTCCCCTGTCCTCCCTGATTCTTGACCCAAGCCTCTCTCTCCTCTACGACCTAACTCTCATCCCAAGCCTCTCTCTACTGTCCTGCCTGACTCTCGTCCCAAGCCTCTCTCTCCTCTCCTGCTTGACTCTAATCCTAAGCCTCTTCCTTATGTCCTGCCTGACTCCCGTCCCAAGCCCCTATCTCTTGTACGGCCTAAATCTCGTGACAAACCTCTCTCTCCTGTCATGCCTGACTCCCGTCCAAAGCGTCTCACTCCAGTCCGTCCTAACTGTCATCACAAGCCTCTCTTTCCTGTCCTGCTTGACTCTCGTCGAAAGCCTCTCCCTCCTGTCGTGCCTGATTCTCGCCCCAAGAGTCTCTCTCCTCTCCGAACTAACTCTTGTTCCAAGCCTCTCTCTCCTGTCTTGCCTGACTCGCGTCCCAAGCCTCTCTCTCTTGTCATGCCTGACTCCCGTACCAAGCACCTCTCTCCTATCCTGCTTTATTCTCGCCTCAAGCCCCTCTCTTCTGTCCGTCCTGACTCTCGTCCCTAGCCCCTCTCTTTTGTCCTGCTTGACTCTAGTACTAAGACTCTCTCTCCTGTCCTGCCTGACTCACATCCCAAGCATCTCTCTCTTGTCCTGCCTTACTCTCGTCCCAAGCCCCTCTTTCATGTCCTACCTGACTCTCGTCCCAAGCCTCACTCTCTTGTCCAGACCGACTCTCGTCCCAAGCCTTTCTCTCCTGTCCTGCTTGACTCTCTTTTCAATCCTCTCTCACCTGTCCTGCCTGACTCTCGTGCCAAGTCTCTCTCTTTTTTCCAGCCTGACTCTCGTCCCAAGCCTCTCTCTCCTGTCGTGCCTGACTCTCATCCTAATCCTCTCTCTCCTGTCCTGCCTGACTTCCGTCCCAAGCCCCTATCTCTTGTCCGGCCTGACTCTCGTGCCAAACCTCTCTCTCCTGTCATGCCTGACTCCGGTCCCAAGCCTCTCTCTCCTCTCCGACCTAACTCTCGTCCCAAGCCCCTCTCTCCAGTCCTTCATGATTCTCGTCCCAAGCCTCTCTCCTCTCATGCCTGACTCTCGACCCAAGCCTCTCTCTCCTGTCCTACATGAATCTCATCCAAATCCTCTCTCTACTGTCCTGCCTCACTCTCGTCACAGGCCTCTTTCTCCTATCCTGCCTGACTCTCGTCCCAAGCCTCTCTCTCCTGTCCTGCCTGACTCCCGTCCAAAACCTGTCTCTCCTCTCCTCTAAGACATGACTCTCATCCCAAGGCCCTCTCTCCAGTCCTGCATGACTTTCGTCCAAAGCCTCCATCTCCTGTCCTGCATGACTCTCGTCCCAAGCCTCTCTCTCCTCTCCTGCCTGACTCTAATCCTAAGCCTCTTCCTTATGTCCTGCCGGAGTCCCGTCCCAAGCCCCTATCTCTTGTACGGCCTAAATCTCGTGACAAACCTCTCTCTCCTGTCATGCCTGACTCCCGTCCAAAGCGTCTCACTCTAGTCCGTCCTAACTCTCATCCCAAGCCTCTCTTTCCTGTCCTGCTTGACTCTCGTCGAAAGCCTCTCCCTCCTGTCGTGCCTGATTCTCGCCCCAAGAGTCTCTCTCCTCTCCGAACTAACTCTTGTTCCAAGCCTCTCTCTCCTGTCTTGCCTGATCGCGTCCCAAGCCTCTCTCTCTTGTCATGCCTGACTCCCGTACCAAGCACCTCCCTCCTATCCCGCTTTATTCTCGCCTCAAGCCCCTCTCTCCAGTCCGGCCTGACTCTCGTCTTGAGCCTCTCTGCTGTCGTGCATGATTCCCATCCAAAGGGTCTCTCTCCTATTATGCTTGACTCTCGTCCTAAACCTCTCTCTCTCTCCACTCCTGCTTGACTCTCGTCCTAAGCCCCTTTCTCCCGTCCTGCATGATTCTCGTCCAAGCCTCTCTCTCCAATCATGCCTGACTCTCGTCCCAAGCCTCTCTCTCCTGTCCTACATGACTCTCGTCCTAAGCCTCTCTCTCCTGTCCTGCCTGACTCTCGTCCAAATTCTCTTTCTCCTGTCCTGCCTGACTCTTGTCCCAAGCCTCTCTATACTGTCCTGCCTGACTCTCGTCCCAAGCCTCTCTATCCTCTCCTCTCCGACATGACTCTTATGCCAAGCCCCTCTCTCCAGTCTACATGCCTCGTCCAAAGCGTCTCTCTCCTGAAATGCCTGACTAGCGTCCCAAGCCTCTCTCTGCCGTCGTTCATGATTCTCATCCAATGGATCTCTCTCCTATCCTGCCTGACTCTCATCCCAAGCCTCTCTCTCCTCTGTCCAGCCTGACTCCCGTACAAAGCCTCTCTCTCCTTTCCGGCATTACTCGCATCCCAAGCCCCTCTCTCCAGTCCTGCATGACTCTCGTCCTAAGCCTCTTTCTCCTGTCTTGCCTGACTCTCGTCCCAAGCCTCTCTCTCCTGTCCTGCCTGACTCCCGTCCCAAACCTCTCTCTTCTCTCCGACATGACTCTCATCCAAAGCCCCTCTCTCCAGTCCTACATGACTCTCGTCCGAAGCCTCTCTCTCCTGTCCTGCCTGACTCTCGTCCCAAGCCTCTCTATGATGTCTTGCATGACTCTCATATCAAGCCTCTCTCTCCTATCCTGCCTGACTCTCGCCCTAAGCCTCTCTCTCCTCTCCTGCCTTACCTCGTCGCAAGTCTATCCCTCCTGTCCTTCCTGACTCTTGTCCCAAGCCTCTCTCTTCTGTCCTGCCTGTTTCTCGTAAACAGCTTTTCTCTCCTGTCATGCCTGACTATCGTTCCAAACCTCTCTCTCCTATCCTGCCTGACTCTCGTCGCACGCCTGTTTATCCTGTCCGACCTAACTCTTTTCCCGAGACTCTCTCTCCAGTTTGCCTGACTCTCTTCCAAAGACTCTCCCCTGTCCTCCCTGATTCTTGACCCAAGCCTCTCTCTCCTCTCCGACCTAACTCTCATCCCAAGCCTCTCTCTACTGTCCTGCCTGACTCTCGTCCCAAGCCTCTCTCTCCTCTCCTGCCTGACTCTAATCCTAAGCCTCTTCCTTATGTCCTGCCTGACTCCCGTCCCAAGCCCCTATCTCTTGTACGGCCTAAATCTCGTGACAAACCTCTCTCTCCTGTCATGCCTGACTCCCGTCCAAAGCGTCTCACTCCAGTCCGTCCTAACTCTCATCCCAAGCCTCTCTTTCCTGTCCTGCTTGACTCTCGTCGAAAGCCTCTCCCTCCTGTCGTGCCTGATTCTCGCCCCAAGAGTCTCTCTCCTCTCCGAACTAACTCTTGTTCCAAGCCTCTCTCTCCTTCTTGCCTGATCGCGTCCCAAGCCTCTCTCTCTTGTCATGCCTGACTCCCGTGCCAAGCACCTCCCTCCTATCCCGCTTTATTCTCGCCTCAAGCCCCTCTCTCCAGTCCTGCCTGACTCTCGTCTTGAGCCTCTCTGCTGTCGTGCATGATTCCCACCAAAGGGTCTCTCTCCTATTATGCTTGACTCTCGTCCTAAACCTCTCTCTCTCTCCACTCCTGCTTGACTCTCGTCCTAAGCCCCTTTCTCCCGTCCTGCATGATTCTCGTCCCAAGCCTCTCTCTCCAATCATGCCTGACTCTCGTCCCAAGTCTCTCTCTCCTGTCCTACATGACTCTCGTCCTAAGCCTCTCTCTCCTGTCCTGCCTGACTCTCGTCCAAATTCTCTTTCTCCTGTCCTGCCTGACTCTTGTCCCAAGCCTCTCTATACTGTCCTGCCTGACTCTCGTCCCAAGCCTCTCTATCCTCTCCTCTCCGACATGACTCTTATGCCAAGCCCCTCTCTCCAGTCTACATGCCTCGTCCAAAGCGTCTCTCTCCTGAAATGCCTGACTAGCGTCCCAAGCCTCTCTCTGCCGTCGTTCATGATTCTCATCCAATGGATCTCTCTCCTATCCTGCCTGACTCTCATCCCAAGCCTCTCTCTCCTCTGTCCAGCCTGACTCCCGTACAAAGCCTCTCTCTCCTTTCCGGCATTACTCGCATCCCAAGCCCCTCTCTCCAGTCCTGCATGACTCTCGTCCTAAGCCTCTTTCTCCTGTCTTGCCTGACTCTCGTCCCAAGCCTCTCTCTCCTGTCCTGCCTGACTCCCGTCCCAAACCTCTCTCTTCTCTCCGACATGACTCTCATCCAAAGCCCCTCTCTCCAGTCCTACATGACTCTCGTCCGAAGCCTCTCTTTCCTGTCCTGCCTGACTCTCGTCCCAAGCCTCTCTATGATGTCTTGCATGACTCTCATATCAAGCCTCTCTCTCCTATCCTGCCTGAGTCTCGCCCTAAGCCTCTCTCTCCTCTCCTGCCTTACCTCGTCGCAAGTCTATCCCTCCTGTCCTTCCTGACTCTTGTCCCAAGCCTCTCTCTTCTGTCCTGCCTGTTTCTCGTCCACAGCTTTTCTCTCCTGTCATGCCTGACTATCGTTCCAAACCTCTCTCTCCTATCCTGCCTGACTCTCGTCGCACGCCTGTTTATCCTGTCCGACCTAACTCTTTTCCCGAGACTCTCTCTCCAGTTTGCCTGACTCTCTTCCAAAGACTCTCCCCTGTCCTCCCTGATTCTTGACCCAAACCTCTCTCTCCTCTCCGACCTAACTCTCATCCCAAGCCTCTCTCTACTGTCCTGCCTGACTCTCGTCCCAAGCCTCTCTCTCCTCTCCTGCCTGACTCTAATCCTAAGCCTCTTCCTTATGTCCTGCCTGACTCCCGTCCCAAGCCCCTATCTCTTGTACGGCCTAAATCTCGTGACAAACCTCTCTCTCCTGTCATGCCTGACTCCCGTCCAAAGCGTCTCACTCCAGTCCGTCCTAACTGTCATCACAAGCCTCTCTTTTATGTCCTGCTTGACTCTCGTCGAAAGCCTTTCCCTCCTGTCGTGCCTGATTCTCGCCCCAAGAGTCTCTCTCCTCTCCGAACTAACTCTTGTTCCAAGCCTCTCTCTCCTGTCTTGCCTGACTCGCGTCCCAAGCCTCTCTCTCTTGTCATGCCTGACTCCCGTACCAAGCACTTCCCTCCTATCCCGCTTTATTCTCGCCTCAAGCCCCTCTCTTCTGTCCGTCCTGACTCTCGTCCCTAGCCCCTCTCTTTTGCCCTGCTTGACTCTAGTACTAAGACTCTCTCTCCTGTCCTGCCTGACTCACATCCCAAGCATATCTCTCTTGTCCTGCCTTACTCTCGTCCTAAGCCCCTCTTTCATGTCCTACCTGATTCTCGTCCCAAGCCTCACTCTCTTGTCCAAACCGACTCTCGTCCCAAGCCTTTCTCTCCTGTCCTGCTTGACTCTCTTTTCAATCCTCTCTCACCTGTCCTGTCTGACTCTCGTGCCAAGTCTCTCTCTTTTTTCCAGCCTGACTCTCGTCCCAAGCCTCTCTCTCCTGTCGTGCCTGACTCTCATCCTAATCCTCTCTCTCCTGTCCTGCCTGACTTCCGTCCCAAGCCCCTATCTCTTGTCCGGCCTGACTCTCGTGCCAAACCTCTCTCTCCTGTCATGCCTGACTCCGGTCCCAAGCCTCTCTCTCCTATCCGACCTAACTCTCGTCCCAAGCCCCTCTCTCCAGTCCTTCATGATTCTCGTCCCAAGCCTCTCTCCTCTCATGCCTGACTCTCGACCCAAGCCTCTCTCTCCTGTCCTACATGAATCTCATCCAAATCCTCTCTCTACTGTCCTGCCTCACTCTCGTCACAGGCCTCTTTCTCCTATCCTGCCTGACTCTCGTCCCAAGCCTCTCTCTCCTATCCTGCCTGACTCCCGACCAAAACCTGTCTCTCCTCTCCTCTAAGACATGACTCTCATCCCAAGGCCCTCTCTCCAGTCCTGCATGACTCTCGTCCAAAGCCTCCATCTCCTGTCCTGCATGACTCTCGTCCCAAGCCTCTCTCTGCTGTCCTGCATGATTCTAATCCCACGCCTCTCTCTTGTCTGTCCTTCCTAACTCCTGTACAAAGATTCTCTCTCCTTTCCGGCATGACTCTCATCCCAAGCCACTCTCTCCAGTCCTGCATGACTCTCGTCAGAAGCCTCTTTCTCCTGTCTTGGCTGACTCTCGTCTCAAGCCTCTCTCTCCTGCCCTGCCTCACTCTCGTCCCAAACCTCTCTCTCCTCTTCGACATAACTCTCATCCTAAGCCTCTCTCTCCTGTCCTGCCTGACTCCCGTCCAAAACCTGTCTCTCCTCTCCTCTAAGACATGACTCTCATCGCAAGCCCCTCTCTCCAGTCCTGCATGACTCTCGTCCAAAGCCTCCTTCTCCTGTCCTGCATGACTCACCTCCCAAGCCTCTCTCTCCTGTCCTGCCTGTTTCTCGTCCACAGCGTCTCTCTCCATTCCGGCCTAATTCTCGTCTCAAGCCTTTCGTTCCTGTCCTACATGACTCTCATCCCAAGCCTCTCTCTCCTGTCCTGCCTGACTTCCGTCACAAGCCCCTATCTCTTGTCCGGCCTGACTCTCGTTCCAAACCTCTCTCTCCTGTAATGCCAGACTTCCGTCCCAAGCGTCTCACGCCTGTCCGACATAAATCTCATCCCAAGCCTCTCTCTCCTCTCCGACCTAACTCTCGTCCCAAGCCTCTCTCTCCTGTCTTGCCTAACTCACGTACCAAGCCCCTCTCTCTTGTCCTGCCTCACTCTCGCCCCAAGACCCTCTCTTCTGTTCGTCCTGAATCTCGTCCCTAGCCCCCCTCTTTTGTCCTCCCAGACTCTTGTACTAATCCTCTCTGTCCTGTCCTGACTGACTCAAGTCCCAAGCGTCTCTCTCCTGTCTTGCCTTACTCTCGTCCTAAGCCCCTCTCTCACGTCCTGCCTGACTCTCGTCCCACGCCTCTCTCTCCTGTCATGCCTGACTCTCGTCCCAAGCCTCTCTCTCCTGTCCTACATGACTCTCGTCACAAGCCTCTCTCTCCTGCCCTGACTGACTCTTATCCTAAGCCTCTCTCTCCTGTCCTGCCTGACTCCCGTCCCAAGCCCCTATCTCTTGTCCGGCCTGACTCTCGTGCCAAACCTCTCTCTCCTCTCATGCCTGACTCCGGCCCCAAGCCTCTCTCTCTTCTCCAACCTGACTCTCGTCCCAAGCCCCTCTCTCCAGTGCTGCATGATACTCGTCCCAAGCCTCTCTCTCCTGTCATTCCTGACTCTCGTCCCAAGCCTCTCTCTCCTGTCCTACGTGACTCTCGTCCCAAGACTCTCTCTCCTGTCCTGCCTGACTCTCGTCCCAAGGCTCTTTTTTCTCTCCTGCCTGGCTCTCGTCCCAGGCCTCTCTCTCCTCTCCTGCCTGACTCACGTCCCAAACCTCTCTCTCCTCTCTGACATGACTCTTATCCCAAGCCCCTCTCTCCAGTCCTCCTTGACCTTCGTCCCAAGCCTCTCTCTCCTGTCCTGCCTGACTCTCGTCCCAAGCCTCTCCCTGCTGTCCTTCATGATTCTCATCCCGAGCCACTCTCTCCTATCCTGTCTGACTCTCGTCCTAATCGTCTCTCTCATCTCCTGTCTGACTCTCGTCGCAAGTCTCTCCCTCCTGTCCTTCCTGATTCTCGTCCCAAGCCTCTCTATCTTGTCCTGCCTGACTCACTTACCAAGCCTCTCTCACCTGTCCTGCTTTATTCTCGCCCCAATCCCCTCTCTTCTGTCCGTCCTTACTCTCGTCCCGAGCCCCTCTCTTTTTTCCGGCCTGTTTCTCGTCCACACCTTCTCTCTCCTGTCCGGACTGACTCTCGTCTCAAGCCTCTCTTTCCTGTCCTGCATGACTCTCATCAAATGCCTCTCTCTCCTCTCCTGCTTGAATATCGTTCCAAACCTCTCTCTAATGTCCTGCCTGACTCTCGTCGCACGCCTGTTTCTCCTGTCCGACCTAACTCTTATCCCAAGCCTCTATCTCCTGTCCTGCCTGACTCTCGTCCAAATACTCTTTCTCCTGTCCTCCCTGATTCTCGACCCAAGCCTCTCTCTCCTCTCCGACCTAACTCTCATCCCAAGCCTCTCTCTACTGTCCTGCCTGACTCTCGTCCCAAGCCTCTCTCTCCTCTCCTGCCTGACTCTCATCCTAAGCCTCTTTCTTATGTCCTGCCTGATTCCCGTCCCAAGCCCCTATCTCTTGTCCGGCCTGACTCTCGTGCCAATCCTCTCTCTCCTGTCATGCCTGACTCCCTTCCCAAGCGGCTCACTCCAGTCCGACCTAACTCTCATCCCAAGCCTCGCTCTCCTGTCTTGCCTGACTTTCGTCCAAAGCCTCTCTCTCGTGTCGTGCCTGATTCTTGCCCAAGCCTCTCTCTCCTCTCCGAACTAACTCTCGTTCCAAGCCTCTCTCTCCTGTCTTGCCTGACTCTCGTTCCAACCCTCTCTCTCCTGTCTTGCCTGACTCTCGTCCCAAGCCTCTCTCTCTTGTCCTGCCTGACTCCCTTACCAAGCCTCTCCCTCCTATCCTGCTTTATTCTTGCCTCAAGCCCCTCTCTTCTGTCCGTCCTGACTCTCGTCCCTAGCCCCTCTCTTTTGTCCTGTTTGACTCTAGTACTAAGACTATCTCTCCTGTCCTGCCAAACTCACATCCCAAGCGTCTCTCTCTTTTCCTGCCTTACTCTAGTCCTAAGCCCCTCTTTCATGTCCTGCCTGACTCTCGTCCCAAGCCTCACTCTCCTGTCCTGACCGACTCTCGTCCCAAACAATTATCTCCTGTCCTGCTTGACTCTCTTTTCAATCCTCTCTCTCCTGTCCTGCCTGACTCTCGTGCCAAGTCTCTGTGTTCTTTACAGCCTGACTCTCGTCCTAAGCCTCTCTCTCCAGTCCTGCCTGACTCTCATCCTAAACCTCTGTCTCCTATCCTGCCTGACTTCCGTCCCAAGCCCCTATCTCTTGTCCGGCCTGACTCTCGTGCTAAACCTCTCACTCCTGTCATGCATGACTCCGGATCCAAGCCTCTCTCTCCTCTCCGACCTAAGTCTCGTCCCAAGCCCCTCTCTCCAGTCCTATATGATTCGGCCTAAGCCTCTCTCTCCTGTCCAACATAAATTTCATCCCAAGCCTCTCTCTCCTGTCCTGCCTGACTCTCGTCACAAGCCTCTTTCTCCTGTCCTGCCTGACTCTCGTCCCAAGCCTCTCTCTCCTGTCCTGCCTGACTCTTGTCCCAAGCCTCTATATCCTCTCCTCTAAGACATGACTCTCATCCCAAGCCCCTCCTTCCAGTCATGCATGACTCTCGTCCAAAGCCTCCCTCTACTGTCCTGCCTGACTCACATCCAAAGCCTCTCTCTTCTGGCCTGCATGATTCTCATCCCAAGGTTCTCTCTCCTAACCTGCCTCACTCTCGTAACTAGCCTCTCTCTCCTCTCCTGCCTGACTCTCGTCCCAGGCCTCTCTCTTATATCCTACATGACTCTCGTCCCAAGCCTCTCTCTCCTCTCCAACATAACTCTCGTCCCAAGCCTCTTTTCCTGTCCTGCCTGTCTCTCGTCCCAAGCCTCTCTCTCCTCTCCTCTCCGACAGGAATCTCATCCCAAGCCCCTCTCTCCAGTCCTGCAAGACTCTCTTCCAAAGCGTCTCTCTCCTGTCCTGCCTGACTCTCGTCCCAAGCGTCTCTCTGCTGTCCTGCATGATTCTCATCCAAAGGGTCTCTCTCCTATCCTGCCCTACTCTTGTCCTAAGCCTCTCTCTCCTCTCCTGCCTGACTCTTGTCCCAAGCCCCTCTCTCCAGTCCTGCATGATTCTCGTCCCAAGCCTCTCTCTCCTATCATGCCTAACTCTCGTCCCAAGCCTCTCTCTACATTCCTACATGACTCTCGTCCCAGCCCTCTCTCTCCTGTCCTGCCTGACTCTCGTCCCAAGCCTCTTTCTCCTGTCCTGCCTGTCTCTCGTCCCAAACCTCTCTCTCCTCTCCTGCCTCACACCCGTCCCAAACCTCTCTCTCCTCTACTCTCCGACATGGCTCTCATCCCAAGGCCCTCTCTCCAGTCCTGCATGACTTTCGTCCAAAGCCTCTCTCTCTCTTGTCGTGCCTGTTTCTCGTCACCATCCTCCCCCTCCTGTCCTTCCTGACTCTCGTCTCAAGCCTCTCTTTCCTGTCCCGCCTGACTTCCGTCCCAAACCTCTCTCTCCTCTCCTCTCCGACATGACTCTCATCCCAAGCCCCTCACTCCAGTCCTGCATGACTCTTGTCCAAAGCCTCTCTCTCCTGTACTGTCTGACTCTCACGATTCTCATCCAAAGGGTCTTTCTCCTATCCAGCTGACTCTTGACCTAAGCCTCTCTCTCCTCTCCTACCTGACTCTCGTCCTCAGCCCCTCTCGCCAGTCCCGCATGATTCTCGTCCAAAGCATCTCTCTCGTATCATGCCTGACTCTCGTTCCAAGCCTCTCTCTCCTATCCTACATGACTCTCGTCCCAAGCCTCTCTCTCCTGTCCTGCCTGACTCTCGTCACAAGCCTCTTTCTCCTGTCCTGCCTGTCTCTCGTCCCAAGCCTCTCTCTCCTGTCCTGCCTGACTTCCGTCCCAAACTTCTCTCTCCTCTCTTCGCCGACATGACTCTCATCCCAAGCCCCTCTCTCCAGTCCTGGACGACTTTCGTCCAAAGCCTCTCTCTCTTGTCCTGCCTGTCTCTCGTCCCCAGTCTCTCTCTCTCCTGTCCAGCCTTACTCTCGTCCTAAGCCTCTCTCTCCTGTCCTGCATGACTCTCATCCCAAGCCCCTCTCTCTCTTGTCCTGCCTGTTTCTCGTTCCCAGCCTCTCTCTCCTGTCCAGCCTTTCTCATGTCCTAAGACTCTCTCTCCTCTCCTCTCCGACATGACTCTCATCCCAAGCCCCCCTCTCCAGTCCTGCAAGACTCTCGTTTAAAAGCCTCTCACTCCTGTCCTGCCTGACTCTCGTCCCAAGCCTCTCTCTGCTGTCCTTCATGATTCTCATCCAAAGGGTCTCTCTCCTATCCTGCCTGACTCTCGTACTAAGCCTCTCTCTCCTCTCCAGCCTGACTCTCGTCCCAAGCCCCTCTCTCCAGGCCTACATGATTCTCGTCCCAAGCCTTTCTCTCCTATTATGCCTGACCCTGGTCCCAAGCCTCTCTCTCTGTCCTACATGACTCTAGTCCCAAGCCTGTCTCGCCTGTCCTCCATGACTCTCGTCCCAAGGCTCCTTTTCCTGTCCTGCCTGACTCTAGTCCCAAGCCTCTCTCTCCTGTCCTGCCTGATGCTCGTCCCAAGCCTCTCTTTCCTCTCCTCTCCGACATGACTCTCATCCCAAGCCCCTCTCTCCAGTCCTGCATGAGTCTCATCCAAAGCCTCTCTCTCCTGTTCTTCCTGACTCTCATCCCAAGCCTCTCTTTGCTGTCCCGAATGATTCTCATCACAAGGGTCTCTCTCCTATCCTGCCTGACTCTCGTCCTAAGCCTCTCTCTCCTCTCCTTCCTGACTCTCGTCCCAACCCTCTCCCTCCTGTCCTGCCTGACTCCCGTCCCAAGCCTCTCTCTCCTCTCCGACATGACTCTCATCCCAAGCCCCTCTCTCCAGTCATGAGTGACTCTCGTCCAAAGCCTCTCTCTCCTGAAATGCCTGACTTATCCCAGCCCCCTCTGCTGTCATGAATGATTCTCATCCCAAGCCTCTCTCTCCTATCCTGCCTGACTCTCGTCATAAGCCTCTCTCTCCTCTCCTGCCTGAATCTCATCTCAAGTCTCTCCCTCCTGTCCTTCCTGACTCTCGTCCCAAGACTCTCTCTCTTGTCCTGCCTTTTTCTGGTCCCCAGCCTCTATCCCCTGTCCTGCATAACTCTCGTCTCAAGGTTCTCTTTCCTATCCTGCCTGACTGTCATCCCAAGCCTCCCTCTCCTGTCCTGCCTGACTCTCGTTCCAAACCTCTCTCTCCTGTCCTGCCTGATTCTCGTCACACGCCTGTTTCTCCTGTCCGACCTAACTCTCATCCCAAGCCTCTTTCTCCTGTCCAGCCTGATTCTCGTCCAAAGACTCTCTCTCCTATCCTCCCTGATTCTCACCCTAAGGCTCTCTATCCTCTCCGACATAACTCTCATCCCAAGGCTCTCTCTCCTCTCCTGCCTGACTCTTGTCCCAAGCCTCTCTCTTCTGTACGATCTGACTCTCATCCTAAGCCTCTCTCTCTCCTGTCCTGCCTGACTCCCCTCCCATGCCCCTATCGCTTCTTTAGCTTCACTCTCCTGCCAAACCTCTCTCTCCTATCCTGCCTGACTTCCGTCCCAAGCCCCTATCTCTTGTCCGGCCTGACTCTCGTGCTAAACCTCTCACTCCTGTCATGCATGACTCCGGTTCCAAGCCTCTCTCTCCTCTCCGACCTAAGTCTCGTCCCAAGCCCCTCTCTCCAGTCCTATATGATTCGGCCTAAGCCTCTCTCTCCTGTCCAACATAAATTTCATCCCAAGCCTCTCTCTCCTGTCCTGCCTGACTCTCGTCACAAGCCTCTTTCTCCTGTCCTGCCTGACTCTCGTCCCAAGCCTCTCTCTCCTGTCCTGCCTGACTCTTGTCCCAAGCCTCTATATCCTCTCCTCTAAGACATGACTCTCATCCCAAGCCCCTCCTTCCAGTCATGCATGACTCTCGTTCAAAGCCTCCCTCTACTGTCCTGCCTGACTCACATCCAAAGCCTCTCTCTTCTGGCCTGCATGATTCTCATCCCAAGGTTCTCTCTCCTAACCTGCCTCACTCTCGTCCCTAGCCTCTCTCTCCTCTCCTGCCTGACTCTCGTCCCAGGCCTCTCTCTTATATCCTACATGACTCTCGTCCCAAGCCTCTCTCTCCTCTCCAACATAACTCTCGTCCCAAGCCTCTTTTCCTGTCCTGCCTGTCTCTCGTCCCAAGCCTCTCTCTCCTCTCCTCTCCGACAGGAATCTCATCCCAAGCCCCTCTCTCCAGTCCTGCAAGACTCTCTTCCAAAGCGTCTCTCTCCTGTCCTGCCTGACTCTCGTCCCAAGCGTCTCTCTGCTGTCCTGCATGATTCTCATCCAAAGGGTCTCTCTCCTATCCTGCCCTACTCTTGTCCTAAGCCTCTCTCTCCTCTCCTGCCTGACTCTTGTCCCAAGCCCCTCTCTCCAGTCCTGCATGATTCTCGTCCCAAGCCTCTCTCTCCTATCATGCCTAACTCTCGTCCCAAGCCTCTCTCTACATTCCTACATGACTCTCGTCCCAGCCCTCTCTCTCCTGTCCTGCCTGACTCTCGTCCCAAGCCTCTTTCTCCTGTCCTGCCTGTCTCTCGTCCCAAACCTCTCTCTCCTCTCCTGCCTCACACCCGTCCCAAACCTCTCTCTCCTCTACTCTCCGACATGGCTCTCATCCCAAGGCCCTCTCTCCAGTCCTGCATGACTTTCGTCCAAAGCCTCTCTCTCTCTTGTCGTGCCTGTTTCTCGTCACCATCCTCCCCCTCCTGTCCTTCCTGACTCTCGTCTCAAGCCTCTCTTTCCTGTCCCGCCTGACTTCCGTCCCAAACCTCTCTCTCCTCTCCTCTCCGACATGACTCTCATCCCAAGCCCCTCACTCCAGTCCTGCATGACTCTTGTCCAAAGCCTCTCTCTCCTGTACTGTCTGACTCTCACGATTCTCATCCAAAGGGTCTTTCTCCTATCCAGCTGACTCTTGACCTAAGCCTCTCTCTCCTCTCCTACCTGACTCTCGTCCTCAGCCCCTCTCGCCAGTCCTGCATGATTCTCGTCCAAAGCATCTCTCTCGTATCATGCCTGACTCTCGTTCCAAGCCTCTCTCTCCTATCCTACATGACTCTCGTCCCAAGCCTCTCTCTCCTGTCCTGCCTGACTCTCGTCACAAGCCTCTTTCTCCTGTCCTGCCTGTCTCTCGTCCCAAGCCTCTCTCTCCTGTCCTGCCTGACTTCCGTCCCAAACTTCTCTCTCCTCTCTTCGCCGACATGACTCTCATCCCAAGCCCCTCTCTCCAGTCCTGGACGACTTTCGTCCAAAGCCTCTCTCTCTTGTCCTGCCTGTCTCTCGTCCCCAGTCTCTCTCTCTCCTGTCCAGCCTTACTCTCGTCCTAAGCCTCTCTCTCCTGTCCTGCATGACTCTCATCCCAAGCCCCTCTCTCTCTTGTCCTGCCTGTTTCTCGTTCCCAGCCTCTCTCTCCTGTCCAGCCTTTCTCATGTCCTAAGACTCTCTCTCCTCTCCTCTCCGACATGACTCTCATCCCAAGCCCCCCTCTCCAGTCCTGCAAGACTCTCGTTTAAAAGCCTCTCACTCCTGTCCTGCCTGACTCTCGTCCCAAGCCTCTCTCTGCTGTCCTTCATGATTCTCATCCAAAGGGTCTCTCTCCTATCCTGCCTGACTCTCGTACTAAGCCTCTCTCTCCTCTCCAGCCTGACTCTCGTCCCAAGCCCCTCTCTCCAGGCCTACATGATTCTCGTCCCAAGCCTTTCTCTCCTATTATGCCTGACCCTGGTCCCAAGCCTCTCTCTCTGTCCTACATGACTCTAGTCCCAAGCCTGTCTCGCCAGTCCTCCATGACTCTCGTCCCAAGGCTCCTTTTCCTGTCCTGCCTGACTCTAGTCCCAAGCCTCTCTCTCCTGTCCTGCCTGATGCTCGTCCCAAGCCTCTCTTTCCTCTCCTCTCCGACATGACTCTCATCCCAAGCCCCTCTCTCCAGTCCTGCATGAGTCTCATCCAAAGCCTCTCTCTCCTGTTCTTCCTGACTCTCATCCCAAGCCTCTCTTTGCTGTCCCGAATGATTCTCATCACAAGGGTCTCTCTCCTATCCTGCCTGACTCTCGTCCTAAGCCTCTCTCTCCTCTCCTTCCTGACTCTCGTCCCAACCCTCTCCCTCCTGTCATGCCTGACTCCCGTCCCAAGCCTCTCTCTCCTCTCCGACATGACTCTCATCCCAAGCCCCTCTCTCCAGTCATGAGTGACTCTCGTCCAAAGCCTCTCTCTCCTGAAATGCCTGACTTATCCCAGCCCCCTCTGCTGTCATGAATGATTCTCATCCCAAGCCTCTCTCTCCTATCCTGCCTGACTCTCGTCATAAGCCTCTCTCTCCTCTCCTGCCTGAATCTCATCTCAAGTCTCTCCCTCCTGTCCTTCCTGACTCTCGTCCCAAGACTCTCTCTCTTGTCCTGCCTTTTTCTGGTCCCCAGCCTCTATCCCCTGTCCTGCATAACTCTCGTCTCAAGGTTCTCTTTCCTATCCTGCCTGACTGTCATCCCAAGCCTCCCTCTCCTGTCCTGCCTGACTCTCGTTCCAAACCTCTCTCTCCTGTCCTGCCTGATTCTCGTCACACGCCTGTTTCTCCTGTCCGACCTAACTCTCATCCCAAGCCTCTTTCTCCTGTCCAGCCTGATTCTCGTCCAAAGACTCTCTCTCCTATCCTCCCTGATTCTCACCCTAAGGCTCTCTATCCTCTCCGACATAACTCTCATCCCAAGGCTCTCTCTCCTCTCCTGCCTGACTCTCGTCCCAAGCCTCTCTCTTCTGTACGATCTGACTCTCATCCTAAGCCTCTCTCTCTCCCGTCCTGCCTGACTCCCGTCCCATGCCCCTATCGCTTCTTTAGCTTCACTCTCCTGCCAAACCTCTCTCTCCTGTCATGACTGACTCCCGTTCCAAGCGTCTCACTCCTGTCCGACCTAACTCTCATCCCTAGCCTCTCTCTCCTGTCATGCCTGACTCTCGTCTAAAGCCTCTCTCTCCTATCCTGCCTGACTCTCATCATAAGCCTCTCTTTCCTCTCCTGCCTGAATCTCATCTCAAGCCTCTCCCTCCTGTCCTTCCTGACTCTCGTCCCAAGCCTCTCTCTCCTGTCCTGCCTGTTTCTCGTCCCCAGCCTCTATCTCCTGTCCTGCATAACTCTCGTCTCAAGGTTCTCTTTCCTATCCTGCCTGACTCTCATCCCAAGCCTCTCTCTCCTGTCCTGCCTGACTCTCGTTCCAAACCTCTCTCTCGTGTCCTGCCTGACTCTCGTATCAAGCCTCTCTCTCCTGTCCTGCCTGTTTCTCGTCCATGGCCTCTCTCTCCTGTCCTGCCTGACTCTCATCTCAAGCCACTCTCTCCTGTCATGCTGACTCTCGTCCAAAGCCGCTATCTCCTGTTCACCCTGACTCTCGTACCAAGCCTCTCTCTCCTGCCCTGCCTGAATCTCATCCGAAGCCTCTCTCTCCTGTCCTGCCTTAATCTCGTCCCAAGCCCCTCTCTCCTGTCCTGCCTTACACTCGTCCAAAGCCTCTCTCACCTTTCCTGACTGACTCTCGTCCCAAGCTTCTCTCTCCTGTCCTATCTTATTCACGTCCTAAGCCTCTCTCTCCTGTCCGGCCTGAATCTCGTCCCCAGCCTCTCTCTCCTTTCTTAAATCACTCTCGTCTCAAGCCTCTCTTTCCTGTCCTGCCTGACTCTCATCCCAAGCCTCTCCCTCCTGTCCTGACTGAGTCTCGTTCCAAACCTCTCCCTCAAGTCCTGCCTGACTCTCGTCGCACGCCTGTTTCTCCTGTCCGACCTAACTCTCATCTCAAGCCTCTCTCTCCTGTCCTGCCTCATTCTCGTCCAAAGACTCTCTCTCATATCCTCCCTGATTCTCGCCCCAAGCCTCTCTCTCCTCTCCGACCTAACTCTCATCCCAAGCCTCTCTCTCCTCTCCTGCCTGACTCTTGTCCAAAGCCTCTCTCTCCTGTCCTATCTGATTCTAGCTCCAAGCCTCTCTCTCCTTTCCGACCTAACTCTCATCCCAAGCCTCTCTCTCCTGTCCTGTATGACTCTCCTCCCAAGCATCTCTCTCCTTTTCTACCTGACTCTCGTCCCAACCCAATATCTCCACTCCTGCCTGACTCTCGTCCGAAGCCTCTCTCTCCTGTTTTGCCTGACTCTAACCCCAAGCCTCTCTCTCCTGTCCTGTTTGACTCTTGTCCTAAGCTTCTGTCTACTGTCCGGCCTGACTCTCGTCCCAACCCCCTGTCTCCAATCTTGCCTGATTCTCGTCCCAAGCCTCTCTCTCCTGTTCTGCCTTACTCTCGTCCCAAGCCTCTCTCTCCTGTCTTCCCTGACTCTAACCCCAAGCCTCTCTCTCCTGTCCTGCCTGACTCTCATCCCTGACCTCTTTCTCCTGTCCTACCTTACTCTCGTCCCAAGCCTCTTTCTCCAGTCCTGCCTGACTCTCGCCCCAAGCCTCTTCATCCTGTCCTGCCTGACTCCCGTCCTAAGCCCTTCTCTCCTATCCTGCTTGACTCTCGTCCCAAGAACCTCTCTTCTGTCCGTCCTCACTCTCGTCCCCAGCCCCTCTCTTTTGTCCTCTCTGATTCTCGTACCAAGCCTCCCTCTCCTGTCTTGCCTGACTCACATCTCAAGCGTCTCTCTCTTGTCCTGCCTTACCCTCGTGCCAAGCCGCTCTCTCCTGTCCTGCCTGACTCCCGCCCCAAGACTCTCTCTCCTCTCCGACCAGACTCTCGTCCCAAGCCCCTCTCTCCTCTCCTGCATGACTCTCCTCCCAAACGTCTCTCTCCTGTCCGACATAACCCTCGTCCCAAGCCTGTCTCTCCTGTCATGCCCGACTCTCGTCCCAAGCCTCTCTCTCCTGTCCTGCTTGACTCTCATTCTAAGCCTCTCTTTCCTGTCCTGCAGATTCCCTTTCCAAGCCCATGTCTCTTGTCCGGCCTGACTCTCGTGCCAAACCTTTCTCTCCTGTCATGCCTGACTCCCGTCCCAAGCGTCTCACTCCTTTCCGAAATAACTCTCATCCCAAGCCTCTCTCTCCTTTCCGACCTAAGTCTCGTCCCAAGCCTCTCTCTCCTGTCCTGCTTCACTCTCGCCCCAAGCCCCTCTCTTCTGTCCGTCTTGACTCTCGTCCCTATCCCCTCTCTTTTGTCTTGCCTGACTCTAGTACTAAGCCTCTCTGTCTGCCCTGCCTCACTCACATCCCAAGCGTCTCTCTCCTGTACTGCCTTACTCTCGTCCTAAGCCCCTCTCTCACGTTCTGCCTGTCTCTCGTCCTAAGCCTCACTCTCCTGTCCTGACCGACTCTCGTCCCCAGCCTCTCTCTCCTCTCCGACATGACACTCATCCCACGCCCCTCTCTCCTGTCCTGCCTGGCTCTCGTCCAAAGCCTCTCTCTGCTGCCCAGCATGCTTCTCATCCCACGCCTCTCTCTCCTATCCTTCTGACTCTCGTCCTAAGCCTCCCTCTCCTCTCCTGCCTGACTCTCGTCGCAAGTCTCTTTATCCTGTCCTTCCTGACTCTCGTCCAAAGCCTTTCTCTCCTGTCCTGCCTGTTAGTCGTCCCCAACCTCTCTCTCCTTTCCTGCCTGACTCTCGTCTCAAGCTTCTCTTTCCTCTCCGGCCTGACTCTCATCCCAAGCCTCTCTCTCCTGTCCTGCCTGACTCTCGTTACAAACCTCTCTTTCCTGTCGTGCCTGACTCTCGTCGCACGCCTGTTTCTCCTGTCCGACCTATCTCTCATCCCAAGCTTCTCTCTCCTGCCCTGCCTGACTCTCGTCCAAAGCCTCTCTCCCCTGTCCTCCCTGACTCTCGTCCAAAGCCTCTCTCTCTCCTGTCCTAACTGATTCTAACCCCAAGCCTCTATCTCCTTTCCGACCTAACTCTCATCCCAAGCCACTCTCTCCTGTCCTGCCTGACTCTCCTCCCAAGCCTCTCTCTCCTGTCCTTCCTGACTCTCATCCCAAGCCTCTCTCTCCTGTCCTTCTTGACTCCCGTCCCAAGCCCCTATCTCTTGTCCGGCCTGACTCTCGTGCCAAAGCTCTCTCTCCTGTCATGCCTGACTCACGTTCCAAGCCTCTCTCTCCTCTCCAACCTGACTCTCGTCCCAATCCCCTCTCTCCAGTCCTGCATGACTCTCCTCCCAAGCCTCTCTCTCCTGTCATGCCTGACTCTCCTCCAAGCCTCCCTCTCCTTTCCCGCATGACTCTCGTCCTAAGCCTCTCTCTCATGTCCTGCCTGACTCTCGCCCCAGCCTCTCTCTCCTATCCTGTTTGACTCTCGTTTCAATCCTCTCTCTCCTGTCCTGCCTGACTCTCGTCCCAAGTCTCTCTCTTCTTTCTAGCCTGACTCTCGTCCCAAGCTTCCTTCTTCTGTCCTGCATGATTCTCGTCCCAAGCCTCTCTTTTCTGTCATGCCTGACTCTCGCCCCAAGCCTCTCTTTCCTGTTCTATATGACTCTCGTTCCAAGCCTCTCTCTCCTGTCCTGCCTGACTCTTATCATAAGCCTCTCTCTCCTGTCCTGCCTGACTCCCGTCCCAAGCCCCTATCTCTTGTCCGGCCTGACTCTCGGGCCAAACTTCACTCTCCTGTCGTGCCTGACTCCGGTCTTAAGGCCTCTCTCGCCTCTCCGACAAAACTTTCATCCCAAGGCCCTCTCTACTGTCCTGCCTGACTCTCGTCCCAAGCCTCTCTCTGCTGCCCTGCATGATTCTCATCCCAAGCCTCTCTCTCCTATCCTTCTGACGCTCGTCCAAAGCCTCTCTCTCCTGTCCTATATGACTGTCGTCCCAGGCCTCTCTGTCCTGTCCTGCCTGACTCAAGCCCCTCGCTCTAGTCCTGCATGATACTCGTCCCAAGCCTCTCTCTTCTGTCATTCCTGACTCTCATCCCAAGCCTCTCTCTCCTGTCCTTACATGACTCTCGTCCCAAGCCTCTCTCTCCTGTCCTGCCTGACTCTTGTCCCAAGCCACTTTCTCCTGTCCTGCCTGACTCTCGTCCCAAACCTCTCTCTTCTGTCCTACCTGACTCCCGTCCCAAGCCTCTCTCTCCTCTCCGATATGACTCTCATCCCAAGACCCTCTCTACTGTCATGCCTGACTCTCGTCCCAAGCCTCTCTCTGCTGCCCTGCATGATTCTCATCCCAAGCCTCTCTCTCCTATCCTTCTGACTCTCGTCGAAAGACTATCTCTCTCCTGCCTGACTCTCGTCGCAAGTCTCTCTCTCCCGTCCTTCCTGACTCTCGTCCCAAGCCTCTCTCTCCTGTCAAGCCCGTTTCTCGCACCCAGCCTCTCTCTCCTTTCCGGAAGGAATCTCGTCTCAAGCCTCTCTTTCCTGTCCTGTCTGACTCTCATCCCAAGCCTCTCTCTCCTGTCCTGCCTGACTCTCTTCGCACGCCTGTTTCTCCTGTCCGACCCAACTCTCATCCCAAGCCTCTCTCTCCTGTCCTGCCTGACTCTCGTCCAAAGACTCTCTCTCCTGTCCTCCCTGATTCTCGCCCCAAGCCTCTCTCTCCTCTTCGCCCTAACTCTCTTCCCAATGCTCTCTTTCCTGTCCTCCCTGACTCGTCCAAAGCCTCTCTATCCTGTCCTACCTGATTCTAGCCCCAAGCCTCTCTCTCCTTTGCGAACTAACTTTAATCCCAAGCCTCTCCTCTCCTTCCTGACTCCCGTCCCAAGCCCCTATCTCTTCTCCGGCATGACTCTCGTGCCAAAGCTCTCTCCTTCCTGTCATGCCTGACTTCCGTCCCAAGACTCTCTCTCCTCTCCAACCTGACTCTCGTCCCAAGCCCCTCTCTCCAGTCCTGCATGACTCTCGTCCCAAGCCCCTCTCTCCAGTCCTGCATGACTCTAGTCCCAAGTCTCTCTCTCCTGTCATGCCTGACTTTCGTCCAAGCCTCACTCTCCTGTCCCGCATGACTCTCGTCATAAGTCTGTCTCTCATGTCCTGCCTGACGTGAATCAGACAGGACAGGAGAGAGAGGCTTGGGACGAGAGTCAGTCAGGAAAGGTGAGAGAGGCTTTGGACGAGTGTAAGGCAGGACAGGAGAGAGGGGTTTGGGACGAGATTAAGGCAGGACAGGAGAGAGGGGCTTCGGATGAGATTCAGGCAGGACAGGAGAGAGAGGCTTGGTACGAGAGTCAGGGTGAACAGGAGAGAGCGGCTTTGGACGAGAGTCAGCATGACAGGAGAGAGTGGCTTGAGATGAGAGTCAAGCAGGACAGGAGAGAGAGGCCATGAACGAGAAACAGGCAGGACAGGAGAGAGAGGCTTGATACCAGAGTCAGGCAGGACAGGAGAGAGAGGCTTGGGACGAGAGTCAGGCAAGACAGGAGAGAGAGGCTTGGGACGAGAGTTAGTTAGGAGAGGAGAGAGAGGCTTGGGGCGAGAATCAGGCACGACAAGAGAGAGAGAGGCTTTGGACGAGAGTCAGGCATGATAGGAGAGAGAGGATACGGATGAGAGTTAGGTCGGACTTGAGTGAGACAGTTGGGACGGGAGTCAGTCATGACGGGAGAGAGAGGTTTGGCACGAGAGTCAGGTCGGACAAGGGATAGGGGCTTGAGACGGGAATCAGGCAGAACAGGAAAGAGAGGCTGAGGATGAGATTCAGTCAGGACAGGAGAGAGACGCTTGGGACGAGAGCCATGTAGGACAGGAGAGAGATGTTTGGGACGAGAGTCAGGCTGGAAAGAAGAAAAAGACTTGTTACGAGAGTCAGGCAGAACAGGAGTGAGAGGATTGAAACGAGAGTCAAGCAGGAGAGGAAAGACAGGCTGGGGACGAGGGTCAGTCACGATAGGAGAGTGAAGCTTGGGACGAGAGTCAGGCAGGACATGAGAGAGGGGCTTGGGACGAGAGTAAGGCAGGACAGGAGAGAAACGCTTGGGATGTGAGTCAGGCAGGACAGGAGAGAGAGTCTTATTACTAGATTCAAGCAGGACAAAAGAGAGGGGCTAGGGACGAGAGTCAAGACGTACAGAAGAGAGGGGCTTGGGGCGAGAGTGAAGCAGGACAGGAGAGAGGGGCTTGGAACAGGAGACAGGCAGGACAGGAGAGTGAGGCTTAGGACGAGAGTCAGGCAAGGTAGGAGAGAGAGGCTTTGGACGAGAGTCAGGCATGACAGGAGAGAGAGGCTAAGGATGAGAGTTAGGTCGGACTGGAATGAGACGCTTGGAACGGGAGTCAGTCATGACAGGAGAGAGAGGTTTGGCACGAGAGTCAGGCTGAACAAGCGATAGGGGCTTGGGACGGGAGTCAGGCAGGACAGGAGAGAAAGAGGCTTACGATGAGAGTCAAATCGGACAGAAGAGAGAGGCTTGGGACGAGAGTCAGGCAGGAGAGGAGAGAGAGCCTTGGGATGAGAGTTATGTCGGAGAGGATAGAGAGCCTTGGGGTGAGAATCAGGGAGGACAGGAGAGAGAGTCTTTGGACGAGAATCAGGCTGGACAGGAGAAAGATGCTTGGGATGAGAGTTAGGTCGGACAGGAGAAACAGGCGTGTGACTAGAGTCAGGCAGGACAGGAGAGAGAGGTTTGGAACGAGAGTCAGGCAGGACATGAGAGAGAGGCTTGGGATGAGAGTCAGGCAGGATAGGAAAGAGAACCTTGAGACGAGAGTTATGCAGGACAGGAGATAGAGGCTGGGGACGAGAAACAGGCAGGACAGGAGAGAGAGGCTTAGGACGAGAGTCAGGAAGGACAGGAGGGAGAGGTTTGGGATGAGAGTTAGGTCGGAAAGGAGAGAGAGGCTTGGAGTTAGAATCAGGTAGGACAGGAGAGAGAAAGGCTTTGGACGAGAGTCAGGGAGGACAGGGGAGAGAGGCTTTGGACGAGGGTCAGGCAGGGCAGGAGAGAGAAGCTAGGGATGAGAGATAGGTCGGACAGGAGATGAGATGAGATGAGATTCAGGCAGTAGAGGAGAGAGGATTATGACGAGAGTCAGGCAGGATAGGTAGAGAGAGGCTTGGGATGAGAATCATGCATGACAGCAGAGGGGGCTGGGACGAGTCAGGCAGGACAGGAGAGAGAGGCTTTGGACGAGAGTCACGCATGACTGGAGAGAGGGGCTTGGGATGAGAGTCATGTCGCAGAGGAGAGAGAGGCTTGGGATGGGAATCAGGCAGGACAGGAGGGAGAGAGTTGGGACGAGAGTCAGGCAGGAGAGGAGAGAGAGGCTTAGGACGACAGTCAGGCAGGATAGGAGAGAGACCCTTGTGATGAGAATCATGCGGGACATCAAAGAGAGGCTTGGGATGAGAATCAGGAAGAACAGGAGAGAGAGGCTTTGGATGAGACTCATGCAGGACTGGAGAGAGGGGCTTGGGATGAGAGTCATGTCGGAGAGGAGAGGAAAGAGAGGCTTGGGACGAGAATCAGGCAGGACAGGAGAGAGAGGCTTGGGACGAGAGTCAGGTAGGACAGGAGAAAGAGCCTTGGGACGAGAGTCAGGGAGGACAGGCGAGACAGGCTTGGGACTAGAGTCATGTAGGACAGGAGAGAGAGGCTTGGGACGAGAGTCAGGCATAATAGGAGAGAAAGGCTTGAGACGAGAATCATGTAGGACTGGAGAGAGGGGCTTGGGACGAGAGTCAGGCTGGAGAGGAGAGAGAGGCTTAGTACGAGAGTCAGGCAGGATAGGAGAGAGACCCTTTGGATGAGAATCATGAAGGACAGCAGAGAGAGGCTTGGGACGAGAGTCAGGCAGGACAGGAGTGAGAGGCTTTTAAAGGAGAGTCTTGCAGGACTGGAGAGGGGGGCTTGGGATGAGAGTCTTGTCGGAGAGGAGAGGAGAGAGAGTCTTAGGACGTGAGAAAGGCTGGACAGGAGAGAGAGGCTGGGGACGAGAAACAGGCAGGACAAGAGAGAGAGGGGCTTGGGATGAGTGTCAGGCAGGACAGGAGAGAGAGGCTTAGGACGAGAATAAGGCTGGACAGGAGAGAGAGAGACTGGGGACAAGAAACAGGCAGGACAAGAGAGAGAGGCTTTGGACGAAAGTCTTCCAGGACTGGAGAGAGGAGTTTGGGATGAGAATCATGTTGGCGAAGAGAGGAGAGAGAGGTTTGGGAAGGAAGTCAGGTAGGACAGGAGAGAGAGGCTTGGGACGAGAGACAGGCAGGACAGGAGAATGGGGCTTGGGACGAGAGTCAAGCAGGACAGGAGAGAGAGGCTTGGGACGAGAGTCATGTAGGACAGGAGAGAGAGGCTTGGGACGAGAGTCAGGCATGATACGAGAGAGATGCTTTGGACGAGAATCTTGCAGGACTGGCGAGAGGAGCTTAGGACGAGAGTCAGGCAGGAGAAGAGAGAGAGGCTTAGGACAAGAGTCAGCTGGATAGGAGAAATACCCTTTGGATGAGAATCATGAGAGTCAAACAGGACAGGAGAGAGAGGCTTTGGACGAGAGTCATGCAGGACTGGAGTGAGGGGCTTGGGATGAGAGTCATGTCGGAGAGGAGAGGAGAGAGAGGCTTAGGACAGGAGTCAGGCCGTAAAAGAGATAGGGGCTTGGGAAGGGAGTTAGGCAGGACAGGAGAGAGATGCTTAGGACGAGAGTAAGGCAGGACAGGAGAGAGAGGCTTGGTAAGAGAGTCAGGCGAGACAGGAAAGAGAGGCTTGAGACGAGAGTCAGGAAGGACAGGAGGGAGAGGCTGGGGACGAGAAACAGGCACGACATGAGAGAGAGGCTTTGGACGAAAGTCATGCAGGACTGGAGAGAGGGGCTTGGGATGAGAGCCATGTCGGAGAGTAGAGGAGAGAGAGGTTTGGGACGGGTGTGAGGCAGGAGAGGAGAGACAGTTTTGGGACGAGAAACAGGCAGGACAGGAGAAAGAGGCTTGGGACGAGAGTCAGGCTGGACAGGAGAGAGAGGGCTGGGACTAGAGTCATGTAGGAATTGATAGAGAGGCTTGGAATGAGAGTTGGGCATGATAGGAGAGAGAGGCTTAGGACGAGAATCATGCAGGACTGGAGAGAGGGGCATGGGACAAGAGTCAGGCAGGAGAGGAGAGAGAGGGTTAGGACAATAGTCAGGCAGGATAGGAGAGAGAGCCTTGGGATGAGAATCATGCATGACAGCAGAGGGGGCTGGGACAAGTCAGGCATTTCAGGAGAGAGAGGCTTTGGACGAGAGTCACTCATGACTGGAGAGAGGGGCTTGGGATGAGAGTCATGTCGGAGAGGAGAGAGAGGCTTGGGACGGGAGTCAGGCAGGACAGGAGGGAGAGGGTTGGGACGAGAGTCAGGCAGGAGAGGAGAGAGAGGCTTAGGACGACAGTCAGGCAGGATAGGAGAGAGACCCTTGTGATGAGAATCATTCGGGACAGCAAAGAGAGGCTTGGGATGAGAGTCAGGAAGAACAGGAGAGAGAGGCTTTGGATGAGACTCATGCAGGACTGGAGAGAGGGGCTTGGGATGAGAGTCATGTCGGAGAGGAGAGGAAAGAGAGGCTTGGGACGAGCATCAGGCAGGACAGGAGAGAGAGGCTTGGGACTAGAGTCAGGCAGGACAGGAGAAGGAGCCTTGGGACGAGAGTCATGGAGGACAGGCGAGACAGGCTTGGGACTAGAGTCTTGTAGGACAGGAGAGAGAGGCTTGGGACCAGGGTCAGGCATAATAGGAGAGAAAGGCTTGGGACGAGAATCATGTAGGCCTGGAAAGAGGGGCTTGGGACGAGAGTCAGGCTGGAGAGGAGAGAGAGGCTTAGTACGAGAGTCAGGCAGGATAGGAGAGAGACCCTTTGGATGAGAATCATGAAGGACAGCAGAGAGAGGCTTGGGACGAGAGTCAGGCAGGACAGGAGTGAGAGGCTTTTAAACGAGAGTCTTACAGGACAGGAGAGGGGGGTTTGGGATGAGAGTCATGTCGGAGAGGAGAGGAGAGAGACTCTTAGGACGTGAGAAAGGCTGGACAGGAGAGAGAGGCTGGGGACGAGAAACAGGCAGGACAAGAGAGAGAGGGGCTTGGGATGAGTGTCAGGCAGGACAGGAGAGAGAGGCTTAGGACGAGAGTAAGGCTGGACAGGAGAGAGAGAGACTGGGGACAAGAAACAGGCAGGACAAGAGAGAGAGGCTTTGGACGAAAGTCTTCCAGGACTGGAGAGAGGAGTTTGGGATGAGATTCATGTTGGCGAAGAGAGGAGAGAGAGGTTTGGGACGGAAGTCAGGTAGGACAGGAGAGAGAGGCTTGGGACGAGAGACAGGCAGGACAGGAGAAAGAGGCTTGGGACGAGAGTCAAGCAGGACAGGAGAGAGAGGCTTGGGACGAGAGTCATGTAGGACAGGAGAGAGAGGCTTGGGACGAGAGTCAGGCATGATACGAGAGAGATGCTTTGGACGAGAATCATGAAGGACTGGCGAGAGGGGCTTAGGACGAGAGTCAGGCAGGAGAAGAGAGAGAGGCTTAGGACAACAGTCAGCTGGATAGGAGAAAGACCCTTTGGATGAGAATCATGAGAGTCAAACAGGACAGGAGAGAGAGGCTTTGGACGAGAGTCATGCAGGACTGGAGTGAGGGGCTTGGGATGAGAGTCATGTCGGAGAGGAGAGGAGAGAGAGGCTTAGGACGGGAGTCAGGCCGTAAAAGAGATAGGGGCTTGGGAAGGGAGTTAGGCAGGACAGGAGAGAGATGCTTGGGACGAGAGTAAGGCAGGACAGGAGAGAGAGGCATGGTAAGAGAGTCAGGCGTGACGGGAAAGAGAGGCTTGAGACGAGAGTCAGGAAGGACAGGAGGGAGAGGCTGGGGACGAGAAACAGGCACGACATGAGAGAGAGGCTTTGGACGAAAGTCATGCAGGACTGGAGAGAGGGGCTTGGGATGAGAGCCATGTCGGAGAGTAGAGGAGAGAGAGGTTTGGGACGGGTGTGAGGTAGGAGAGGAGAGACAGGTTTGGGACGAGAGACAGGCAGGACAGGAGAGAGAGGCTTGGGACGAGAGTCAGGCTGGACAGGAGAGAGAGGGCTGGGACTAGAGTCATGTAGAAATGGAGAGAGAGGCTTGGGACGAGAGTTAGGCATGATAGGAGAGAGAGGCTTAGGACGAGAATCATGCAGGACTGGATAGAGGGGCTTGGGACAAGAGTCAGGCAGGAGAGGAGAGAGAGGCTTAGGACAAGAGTCAGGCAGGATAGGAGAGAGAACCTTTGGATGAGAATCATGCAGGACAGCAGAGAGAGGCTTGGGACGAAAGTCAGGCAGGACATGAGAGAGAGGCTTTGGAAGAGAGTCTTGCAGGACTGGAGAGAGGGGCTTGGGATGAGAGTCCTGTCGGAGAGGAGAGGAGAGAGAGGCTTGGGACGGGAGTCAGGCAGGACAGGAGGGAGAGGGTTGGGACGAGAGACAGGCAAGACAGGAAAAGAGGCTTGTGACGCGAGTTATGTTGGAGAGGAGAGAGAGGCTTGGGACGAGAGTCATGTAGAACATAAGAGAGAGGCCTGGGTCGAGTGTCAGGCAGGAGAGGAGAGAGAGGCTAGGGACGAGAGTGAGGCAGGTTGGAAGAGAGAACCTTGTGATGAGAATCATGCAGGACAGCAGAGAGAGGCTTTGGATGTGAGTCAGGCAGGACAGTAGAGGGGGGGCTTTGGACGAGAGTCATGCAGGACTGGAGAGAGGGGCTTGGGATAAGAGTCATGTCTTAGAGGAGAGGAGATAGATGCTTGGGACAAGAGTCAGGCAGGACAGGAGATAGAGGCTTGGGACGAGAGTCAGGCAGGACAGGAGAAAGAGGCTTGTGCCGAGAGTCAGGCAGGACAGGAGAGAGAACCTTCGGATGAAAGTTATGTTAGACAGGAGAGAGAAGCTTGGGCCGAATCATGTAGGACTGGAGAGAGGGGCTTGGGACGAGACATAGGTCGGAGAGGAGAGAGAGGCGTGGGACCGGAGTCATGCATGTCAGGAGTGAGAGGTTTGACACGAGAGTCAGGCCGGACAAGAGATAGGGGCTTGGGACGGAAGTCAGGCAGGATACGAGACAGAGGTTTAGGATGAGAGTCAGGCAGGACAGGAGAGAGAGGCTTGGGACGAGAGTCAGGCTGTAAAGTACACAGAGACTTGGCACGAGAGTCAGGCAGGACAGGAGAGAGAGGATTGAAAAGAGAGTCAAGCAGGACAGGAGAGAAAGGCTTCGGACGAGAGTCGGTTTGGACAAGAGAGTGAGGCTTGGGACGAGAGTCAGGTAGGACATGAGAGAGGAGCTTGGGACGAGAGTAAGGCAGGACAAGAGAATGATGCTTGGGATGTGAGTCAGGCAGGACAGGAGAGAGAGTCTTAGTACTAGAGTCAAGCAGGGCAAAAGAGAGGGGCTAGGGACGAGAGTCAGGAAGGACAGAAGAGAGGGGCTTGAGGCGAGAATAAAGCAGGATAGGAGAGAGGTGCTTGGTACGGGAGTCAGGCAGGACAAGAGAGAGATTCATGGGACGAGAGTCAGGCAAGACAGGAGAGAGAGGCTTGGAACGAGAGTTAGTTCGGAGAGGAGAGAGAGGCTTCGGGCGAGAATCAGGTACGACAGGAGAGAGAGGCTTCGACGAGAGTCAAGCACTACAGGAAAGAGAGGCTTGGGATGAGAGTTAGGACGGACTGGAGTGAGACGATTGGGACGGGAGTCAGGCATGACAGGAGAGAGAGGTTTATCACGAGATTTAGGCCGTACAAGAGATAGGGGATTCGGACGGGAGTCAGGCAGGACATAAGAAAGAGGCTTAGGATTAGAGTCAGGCAGGAGAGGAGAGAGAGGCTTGGGACGAGAGTCAGGCAGGACAGTAGACAGAGGCTTGGGATGAGAGTTAGGTCGGAGAGGAGAGAGAGGCTTGGGTCAAGAATCAGGGAGGACAGGAGAGAGTCTTTGGACGAGAGTCAGGCAAACTGGAGAGAGAGTCTCGGGAAAAGAGTTAGCTCGGACAGGAGAAACAGGCGTGCGACGAGAGTCAGGCAAGACAGGAGAAAGAGGCTTCGGACGAGAGTCATGCAGGACTGGATAGAGGGGCATGGGATGAGAGCAATGCCGGAAAGGAGAGAGAGGCTTCGGACGGGAGTCAGGCAGGACAGAGGAGAGAGAGGCTTGGGACGAGAGTCAGGCAGGAGAGGAGATTGAGGCTTTGGACGAGAGTCAGGCAGGATAGGAGAGAGACCCTTGGGATGAGAATCATGCAGGACAGCAGAGAGAGGCTTGGGACGAGAGTCATGCAGGACAGGAGAGGGAGGATTTGGACGAGAGTCATGCAGGACTGGAGAGAGGGGCTTGGGATGAGAGTCATGTCTTAGAGGAGAGGAGAGACAGGTTTTGGACGGGAGTGAGGTAGGACAGGAGAGAGAGGCTTGGGACGAGAGTCAGGCAGGACAGGAGAAAGAAGCTTGGAACGAGAGTGAGGCAGGACAGGTGGGAGGCTTTGGATGAGAGTCATGTAGGACAGGAGAGAGAGGCTTCGGTCGAGAGTCAGGCATGAGAGGAGAGAGTCTTGGGACGAGAATCTTGCAGGACTGGAGAGAGGGCCTTGGGACGAGAGTTAGGTCGGAGAGGAGAGAGAGGCTTGGGACCGGAGTCAGGCATGACAGGAGAGAGATGTTTGGCACGAGAGTCAGGCCGGACAAGAGATAGGGCTTGGGACGGAACTCAGGCAGGTCAAGAGAGAGAGGATTATGATGAGAGTCAGGCACGACAGGAGAGAGAGGCTTGGGACGAGAGTCAGGATGGAAAGAAGAGAGAGACTTGGCACGAGAGTCAGGCAGGACAGGTGAGAGAGGATTGAAAAGAGAGTCAAGCAGGACAGGAGAGAAAGGCTTGGGACAAGAATCGGTTTGGACAAGAGAGTGAGGCTTGGGACGAGAGTCAGGTAGGACATGAGAGAAGAGCTTGGGACGAGAGTAAGGCAGGACAAGAGAATGATGCTTGGGATGTGAGTCAGGCAGGACAGGAAGAGAGTCTTAGTACTAGAGTCAAGCAGGGCAAAAGAGAGGGGCTAGGGACGAGAGTCAGGAAGGACAGAAGAGAGGGGCTTGATGCGAGAATAAAGCAGGATAGGAGAGAGGTGCTTGGTACGGTAGTCAGGCAGGACAAGAGAGAGATTCATGGGACGAGAGTCAGGCAAGACAGGAGAGAGAGGCTTGGAACGAGAGTTAGTTCGGAGAGGAGAGAGAGGCTTGGGGCGAGAATCAGGCACGACAGGAGAGAGAGGCTTTCGACGAGAGTCAAGCACTACAGGAAAGAGAGGCTTGGGATGAGAGTTAGGACGGACTGGAGTGAGACGCTTGGGACGGGAGTCAGGCATAACAGGAGAGAGAGGTTTATCACGAGATTTAGGCCGTACAAGAGATAGGGGATTCGGACGGGAGTCAGGCAGGACATAAGAAAGAGGCTTAGGATTAGAGTCAGGCAGGAGAGGAGAGAGAGGCTTGGGACGAGAGTCAGGCAGGACAGTAGACAGAGGCTTGGGATGAGAGTTAGGTCGGAGAGGAGAGAGAGGCTTGGGTCAAGAATCAGGCAGGACAGGAGAGAGTCTTTGGACGAGAGTCAGGCAAACTGGAGAGAGAGTCTCGGGAAAAGAGTTAGCTCGGACAGGAGAAACAGGCGTGCGACGAGAGTCAGGCAGGACAGGAGAGAGAGGTTTGGAACGATAGTCAGGCATGACAGGAGAGAGAGGCTTTTGATGAGAGTCATGCAGGACAGGAAAGAGACGCTTGAGAGGAGAGTCAAGCCGGACAGGGGAAAGAAGCTGTGGACGAGAAACAGGCAGGACAGGAGAGAGGGGTTTGGGATGAGAGTCAGGAAGGACAGAGGGACAGACTTGCGACGAGAGTCAGGAAGGAGAGGAGAGAGAGGATTTGGACGGGAGTCAGGCAGGATAGAAGAGAGAGGCTTGAGATGAGAGTCATGTAGGACAGCAGAGAGAGGCTTGGGACGAGAGTCATGCAGGACAGGAGAGAGAGGTTTGGGACGAGAGTCATGCAGGACTGAAGAAAGAGGCTTGGGATGAGAGTCATGTCGAAGAGGAGAGAGAGGTTTGGGACGGGAGTCAGGCAGGACAGGAGAGAGAGGCTTGGGACGAGAGTCAGGCAAGGCAGGAGAAAGAGGCTTCGGACGAGAGTCATGCAGGACTGGATAGAGGGGCATGGGATGAGAGCAATGCCGGAAAGGAGAGAGAGGCTTTGGACGGGAGTCAGGCAGGACAGAGGAGAGAGAGGCTTGGGACGAGAGTCAGGCAGGAGAGGAGAGAGAGGCTTTGGACGAGAGTCAGGCAGGATAGGAGAGAGACCCTTGGGATGAGAATCATGCAGGACAGCAGAGAGAGGCTTGGGACGAGAGTCATGCAGGACAGGAGAGGGAGGATTTGGACGAGAGTCATGCAGGACTGGAGAGAGGGGCTTGGGATGAGAGTCATGTCTTAGAGGAGAGGAGAGACAGGTTTTGGACGGGAGTGAGGCAGGACAGGAGAGAGAGGCTTGGGACGAGAGTCAGGCAGGACAGGAGAAAGAAGCTTGGAACGAGAGTGAGGCAGGACAGGTGGGAGGCTTTGGATGAGAGTCATGTAGGACAGGAGAGAGAGGCTTCGGTCGAGAGTCAGGCATGAGAGGAGAGAGTCTTGGGACGAGAATCTTGCAGGACTGGAGAGAGGGGCTTGGGACGAGAGTTAGGTCGGAGAGGAGAGAGAGGCTTGGGACCGGAGTCAGGCATGACAGGAAAGAGATGTTTGGCACGAGAGTCAGGCCGGACAAGAGACAGGGCTTGGGACGGAACTCAGGCAGGTCAAGAGAGAGAGGATTATGATGAGAGTCAGGCACGACAGGAGAGAGAGGCTTGGGACGAGAGTCAGGCTGGAAAAAAGAGAGAGACTTGGCACGAGAGTCAGGCAGGACAGGTGAGAGAGGATTGAAAAGAGAGTCAAGCAGGACAGGAGAGAAAGGCTTGGGACAAGAATCGGTTTGGATAAGAGAGTGAGGCTTGGGACGAGAGTCAGGTAGGACATGAGAGAAGAGCTTGGGACGAGAGTAAGGCAGGACAAGAGAATGATGCTTGGGATGTGAGTCAGGCAGGACAGGAGAGAGAGTCTTAGTACTAGAGTCAAGCAGGGCAAAAGAGAGGGGCTAGGGACGAGAGTCATGACGGACAGAAGAGAGGGGCTTGAGGCGAGAATAAAGCAGGATAGGAGAGTGGTGCTTGGTACGGTAGTCAGGCAGGACAAGAGAGAGATTCATGGGACGAGAGTCAGGCAAGACAGGAGAGAGAGGCTTGGAACGAGAGTTAGTTCGGAGAGGAGAGAGAGGCTTGGGGCGAGAATCAGGCACGGCAGGAGAGAGAGGCTTTCGACGAGAGTCAAGCACTACAGGAAAGAGAGGCTTGGGATGAGAGTTAGGACGGACTGGAGTGAGACGCTTGGGACGGGAGTCAGGCATGACAGGAGAGAGAGGTTTATAACGAGATTTAGGCCGTACAAGAGATAGGGGATTCGGACGGGAGTCAGGCAGGACATAAGAAAGAGGCTTGGGATGAGAGTTAGGTCGGAGAGGAGAGAGAGGCTTGGGTCAAGAATCAGGCAGGACAGGAGAGAGTCTTTGGACGAGAGTCAGGCAAACTGGAGAGAGAGTCTCGGGAAAAGAGTTAGCTCGGACAGGAGAAACAGGCGTGCGACGAGAGTCAGGCAGGACAGGAGAGAGAGGTTTGGAACGATAGTCAGGCATGACAGGAGAGAGAGGCTTTTGATGAGAGTCATGCAGGAGAGGAGAGAGAGGCTTGAGACGAGAGTCAAGCCGGACAGGAGAAAGAAGGTTTGGACGAGAAACAGGCAGGACAGGAGAGAGGGGCTTGGGATGAGAGTCAGGAAGGACAGGAGGGAGAGACTTGCGACGAGAGTCAGGCAGGAGAGGAGAGGGAGGATTTGCACTGGAGTCATCCAGGATAGGAGAGAGAGGCTTAAGATGAGAGTCATGCAGGACAGCAGAGAGAGGCTTGGGACGAGAGTCATGCAGGACTGGAGAGAGGGGCTTGGGATGAGAGTCATGTCGAAGAGGAGAGAGAAGTTTGGGACGGGAGTCAGGCAGGACAGGAGAGAGAGGCTTGGGACGAGAATCAGGCAAGACAGGAGAAAGAGGCTTCGGACGAGAGTCATGCAGGACTGGAGAGAGGGGCTTCGGATGAGAGTCATGCCGGAAAGGAGAGAGAGGCTTGGGACGGGAGTCATGCAGGACAGAAGAGAGAGAGGCTTCGGACGAGAGTCAGGCAGGAGAGGAGAGAGAGGCTTTGGACGAGAGTCAGGCAGGATAGGAGAGAGACCCTTGTGATGAGAATCATGCAGGACAGCAGAGAGAGGCTTGGGACGAGAGTCATGCAGGACAGGAGAGGGAGGCTTTGGACGAGAGTCATGCGGGACTGGAGAGAGGGGCTTGGGATGAGAGTCATGTCTTAGAGGAGAGGAGAGACAGGTTTTGGACGGGAGTCAGGCAGGACAGGAGAGAGAGGCTTTGGACGAGAGTCAGGCAGGACAGGAAAAAGAAGCTTGGAACGAGAGTGAGGCAGGACAGGAGAGAGGCTTTGGATGAGAGTCATGTAGGACAGGAGAGAGAGGCTTTGGTCGAGAGTCAGGCATGAGAGGAGAGAGGCTTGGGACGAGAATCATGCAGGACTGAAGAGAGGGGCTTGGGACGAGAGTTAGGTCGGAGAGGAGAGAAATGCTTGGGACCGGAGTCAGGCATGACAGGAGAGAGAGGTTTGGCACGAGAGTCAGACCGGACAAGAGGTAAGGCTTGGGACGGAAGTCAGGCAGGACAGGAGAGAGAGGATTAGGATGAGATTCAGGCACGACAGGAAAGAGAGGCTTGGACGAGAGTTAGGCTGGAAAGAGGAGAGAGACTTGGCACGAGAGTCAGGCAGGACAGGTGAGAGAGGATTGAAAAGAGAGTCAAGCAGGACAGGAGAGAAAGTCTTGGGATGAGAGTCGGTTTGGACAAGAGAGTGAGGCTTGACAGGAGAGTCAGTTAGGACATGAAAGAGGGGCTTGGGACGAGAGTAAGGCAGGACAAGAGAGATGCTTGGGATGTGAGTCAGGCAAGACAGGAGAGAGAGTCTTAGTACTAGAGTCAAGCAGGGCAAAAGAGAGGGGCTAAGGACGAGAGTCAGGACGGACAGAAGAGAGGGGCTTGAGGCGAGAATAAAGCAGGATAGGAGGGAGGTGCTTGGTACGAGAGTCAGGCAGGACAAGAGAGAGAGGCTTGGGACGCGAGTCAGGCAAGACAGGAGAGAGAGGCTTTCGACGAGAGTCAAGCAGGACAGGAAAGAGAGTCTTGGGATGAGAGTTAGGACGGACTGGAGTGAGACGCTTGGGACGGGAGTCAGGCATGACAGGAGAGAGAGGTTTGCCACGAGATTTAGGCCGTACAAGAGATAGGGGCTTGGGACGGGATTCAAGCATGACATAAGGAAGAGGCTTAGGATTAGAATCAGGCAGGAGAGGAGAGAGAGGCTTGGGACGAGAGTCAGGCAGGACAGTAGAGAGAGGCTTGGGATGAGAGTTAGGTCGGAGAGGAGAGAAAGGCTTGGGTCAAGAATCAGGGAGGACAGGAGAGAGTCTTTGGACGAGAGTCAGGCAAACCGGAGAGAGAGTCTCGGGAAAAGAGTTAGGTCGGACAGGAGAAACAGGCGTGCTACGAGAGTCAGGCAGGACAGGAGAGAGAGGTTTGGAATGATAGTCAGGCATGACAGGAGAGAGAGGCTTTTGATGAGAGTCATGAAGGACAGGAAAGAGAGGCTTGAGACGAGAGTCAGGCCGGACAGGAGAAAGAAGCTTTGGACGAGAAACAGGCAGAACATTAGAGAGGGGCTTGGGATGAGAGTCAGGAAGGACAGGAGGGAGAGACTTGCGACGAGAGTCAGGCAGGAGAGGAGAGGGGGCTTAGGACGGGAGTCAGGCAGGATAGGAGAAAGAGGCTTGAGATGAGAGTCATGCAGGACAGCAGAGAGAGGCTTGGGACGAGAGTCAGGCAGGACAGGAGAGAGAGGCTTGGGACGAGAGTCAGGCAGGACAGGAGAGAGAGGCTTGGGACGAGAGTCAGGCAAGACAGGAGAAAGAGGCTTCGGACGAGAGTCATGCAGGACTGAAGAGAGGGGCTTGGGATGAGAGTCATGCCGGAAAAGAGAGAGAGGCATTGGACGGGAGTCAGGCAGGACAGAGGAGAGAGAGGCTTGGGACGAGAGTCAGGCAGGAGAGGAGAAAGAGGCTTTGGACGAGAGTCAGGCAGGATAGGAGAGAGACCCTTGGGATGAGAATAATGCATGACAGCAGAGAGAGGCTTGGGACGAGAGTCATGCAGGACAGGAGAGGGAGGCCTTGGACAAGAGTCATGCAGGACTGGAGAGAGGGGCTTGGGATGAGAGTCATGCCTTAGAGGAGAGGAGAGACAGGTTTTGCACGGGAGTCATGGACATGAGAGGACATGAGAGAGAGGCTTGGGACGAGAATCAGGAAGGACAGGAGAAAGAAGCCTGGAACGAGAGTGAGGCAGGACAGGAGAGAGGCTTTGGATGAGAGTCATGTAGGACAGGAGAGAGAGGCTTCGGTAGAGAGTCAGTCATGAGAGGAGAGAGGCTTGGGACGATAATCATGCAGGACTGGGGAGAGGGGCTTGGGACGAGAGTTAGGTCGGAGAGGAGAGAGATGCTTGGGACCGGAGTCAGGCATGATAGGAAAGAGAGGTTTGGCACGAGATTCAGGCCGGACAAGAGATAGGGGCTTGGGACGGAAGTCAGGCAGGACAGGCGAGAGTGGATTAGGATGAGAGTCAGGCACGACAGGAGAGAGAGGCTTGGGACGATAGTCAGGCTGGAAAGAAGAGAGACACTTGGCACGAGAGTCAGGCAGGACAGGTGAGAGAGTATTGAAATGAGAGTCAAGCAGGAACGGAGAGAAAGGCTTGGGACGAGAGTCGGTTTGGACAAGAGAGTGAGGCTTGGGACGAGAGTCATTCCGGACCTGAGAGAGGAGCTTAGGACGAGAGTAAGGCAGGACAAGAGAGAGATGCTTGGGATGTGAGTCAGGCAGGACAGGACAGAGAGTCTTAGTACTAGAGTCAAGCAGGACAAAAAAAAGGGGCTTGGGACTAGAGTCAGGACGGACAGAAGAGAGGGGCTTGAGGCGAGAATAAAGCAGGGACAGGAGAGAGGGGCTTGGTACGGGAGTCAGGCAGGACAAGAGAGAGAGGCTTCGGATGAGAGTCAGGCAAGAAAGGAGAGAGAGGCATGGAACGAGAGTTAGTTCGGAGAGGAGAGAGAGGCTTGGGGCGAGAATCAGGCACAACAGGAGAGAGGCTTTAGACGAGAGTCAAGCAGGACAGGAAAGAGAGTCTTGGGACGAGAGTTAGGTCGGACTGGAGTGAGACGCTTGGGACGGGAGTCAGGCATGACAGGAGAGAGAGGTTTATCACGAGATTTAGGCCGTACAAGAGATAGGGACTTGGGAAGGGAGTCAGGCAGGACATAAGAGAGAGGCTTCGGATCAGGGTCAGGCAGGAGAGGAGAGAGAGGCTTGGGAAGAGAGTCAGAAAGGACAGTAGAGAGAGTCTTGGGATGAGAGTTAGTTCGGAGAGGAGAGAGAGGCTTGGGTCAAGAATTAGGGAGGACAGGAGAGAGTCTTTGGACGAGAGTCAGGCAAACTGGAGAGAGAGTCTCGGGAAAAGAGTTAGGTCGGACAGGATAAACAGGCGAGCGACGAGAGTCAGGCAGGACAGGAGAGAGAGGTTAGGAACGATAGTCAGGCATGACAGGAGAGAGAGGCTTTGATGAGAGTCATGGATGACAGGAAAGAGAGGCTTGAGACGAGAGTCAGGCCAGACAGGAGAGAGAAGCTGTGGACGAGAAACAGGCAGGACAGGAGGGAGAGGCTTGGGACGAGAGTCAGGAAGGACAGGAGGGAGAGACTTGCGACGAGAGTCAGGCAGGAGAGGAGAGAGAGGATTAGGACGAGAGTCAGGCAGTATAGGAGAGAGAGGCTTGAGATGAGAATCATGCAGGTCAGCAGAGAGAGGCTTGGGACGAGAGTCAGGCAGGACAGAAGAGAGAGGCTTGGGATGAGAGTCATGCCGGAAAGGAGAGAGAGGCTTGGGACGGGAGTCAGGCAGGACAGAGGAGAGAGAGGCTTGGGACGAGAGTCAGGCAGGAGAGGAGAGAGAGGCTTTGGACGAGAGTCAGGCATGATAGGAGAGAGATCCTTGGGATGAGAATCATGCAGGACAGCAGAGAGAGGCTTGGGACGAGAGTCATGCAGGACAGGAGAGGGAGGATTTGGACGAGAGTCTTACCGGACTGGAGAGAGGGGCTTGGGATGAGAGTCATGTCTTAGAGGAGAGGAGAGACAGGTTTTGAACGGGAGTCAGGCAGGACACTAGAGAGAGGCTTGGGACGAGAGTCAGGCAGGATAGGAGAAAGAAGCTTGGGACGAGAGTGAGGCAGGACAGGAGAGAGGCTTTGGATGAGAGTCATGTAGGACAGGAGAGAAAGGCTTGGGTCGAGAGTCAGGCATCAGAGGAGAGAGGCTTGTGACGAGAATCATGCAGGACTGGAGAGAGGGCCTTGGGACGAGAGTTAGGTCGGAGACTAGAGAGAGGCTTGGGACCGGAGTCAGGCAGGAAAGGAGAGAGAGGTTTGGGACGAGAATCAGGCAAGACAGGAGAAAGAGGCTTTGGACGAGAGTCATGCAGGACTGGAGAGTGGGGCTTGGGATGAGAGTCATGCCGGAAAGGAGAGAGAGGCTTGGTACGGGAGTCAGGCAGGACAGAGGAGAGAGAGGCTTGGGACGAGAGTCAGGCCGGAGAGGAGAGAGAGGCTTTGGACGAGAATCATGCAGGATATGAGAGAGACCCTTTGGATGAGAATCATGCAGGACAGCAGAGAGGCTTAGGACAAGAATCAGGAAGGACAGATGAGAGAGGCTTTGGACGAGAGTCATGCAGGACTGGAGAGAGGGGCTTGGGATGAGAGTTATGTCGGAGAGGAGAGGATAGGGAGGCTTGGGGCGTGAGTCAGGAAGGACAGGAGAGAGAGGCTTGGGACGAGAGTCAGTCAAGACAGGAGAAAGGGGCTTGGGACGAGAGTCATGTCGGAGAGGAGAGAGAGGCTTGGGACGAGAGTCATGTAGGACATGAGAGAGAGGCCTGAAACGAGAGTCAGGCAGGAGAGGAGAGAGAAGCTTGGGAGGAGAGTGAGGCAGGATAGGAGAGAGAACCTTGGGATGAGAATCATGCTGGCCATCAGACGTGAGTCAGGCTGGACAGGGGAGGGAGGATTTGGACGAGAGTCATGCAGGACTGGAGAGAGGGGCTCGGGATGAGAGTCATGTCTTAGGGGAGAGGAGAGAGAGGCTTGGGACGGGAGTTAGGCAGGACAGTAGAAAGAGGCTTAGGACGAGAGTCATGCAGGACAGGAGAGAGAGGTTTCGGATGAGAGTCATGGAGGGCAGGAGAGAGAGGCTTGGGACGAGAGTCAGGCATGATAGGAGAGAGAGGCTTGGGACGAGAATCATGCAGGACTAGAGAGAGAGGCTTAGGACGAGAGTTAGGTCGGAGAGTAGAGTGAGGCTTGGGACCGGAGTCAGGCATGACAGGAGAGAGAGGTTTGGCACGAGAGTCAGGCCGGACAAGAGATAGGGGCTTGGGACGGAAGTCAGGCAGGACAGGAGAGAGAGGCTTAGGATGAGAGGCAGGCAGGACAGGAGAGAGAGGCTTGGGACGAGAATCAGGCTGGAAAGAAGAGAGAGACTTGGCACGAGAGTCAGGAAGGACAGGAGAGAGAGGAGTGAAAAGAGTCAAGCACGACAGGTGAGAAAGGCTTGGGACGAGAGTCGGTCAGGACAGAAGAGTGAGGCTTGGGACGAGAGTTGGGCAGGACATGAGAGAGGGGTTTGGGACGAGAGTAAGGCATGACAAGAGAGAGACGCTTGGGATGTGAGTCAAGCAGTACAGGAGAGAGAGTCTTAGTACTAGAGTCAAGCAGGACAAAAGAGAGGGACTAGGGACGAGAGTCACGACGGACAGAGAGAGAATAAAGTACTAGAGCGAGAATAAAGCAGGACAGGAGAGAGGGGCTTGGTACGGGAGTCAGGCAGGACAGGAGAGAGAGGCTTGGGACGAAAGTCAGGCAAGACAGGAGAAAGAGGCTTCCGACGAGAGTCATGCAGGACTAGAGAGAGGGGCTTGGGATGCGAGTCATGTCGGAAAGGAGAGAGAGGCTTGGGACGGGAGTCAGGCAGGACAGAGGAGAGAGAGGCTTGGGATGAGAGTCAGGCAGGAGTGGAGAGAGAGGCTTTGGACGAGAGTTAGGCAGGATAGGAGAGAGACCCTTGGGATGAGAATCATGCAGGACAGCAGAGAGAGGTTTGGGACGAGAATCAGGAAGGACAGGAGAGAGTGGCTTTGGACGAGAGTCATGCAGACTGGAGAGAGGGGTTTGGCATAAGAGTCATGTTGGAGGTGAGAGGATAGAGAGGCTTGGGACGAGAGTCAGGCAGGACAGTATAGAGAGGCTTGGGACAAGGGTCAGGCAGGACAAGAGAATTAAAATTGGGACGAGAGTCAGGCAGGGCAGGAGAGAGAGGCTTAGGACGAGAGTCATGTAGGACAGGAGAGAGAGGCTTGGGACGAGAGTCAGGCATGATAAGAGAGAGAGGCTTGGGACGAGAATCATGCAGGACTGGAGAGAGGGACATAGGACGAGAGTCAGGCAGGATGGGAGAGAGAGGCTTAGGACGAGAGTTAGGCAGGATAGGAGAGAGACCCCTTGGATGAGAATCATGCAGGACAGCAGAGAGGCTTAGGAGAGAGTCTTGCAGGACAGGAGAGAGAGCCTTTGGACGAGAGTCATGCAGGATATGAGAGAGAGGAATGGGACGAGAGTCAGGCAGGAGAGGAGAGAGAAGCTTGGGACGAGAGTGAGGCAGGATAGGAGAGAGAACCTTGGGATGAGAATCATTCTGGCCACCAGAGAGGCTTGGGACGTGAGTCAGGCTGGACAGGAGAGGGAGGATTTGGACGAGAGTCATGCAGGACTGGAGAGAGGGGCTTGGGATGAGAGTCATGTCTTAGGGGAGAGGAGAGAGAGGCTTGGGACGGGAGTTAGCCAGGACAGGAGAAAGAGGCTTAGGACGAGAGTCATGCAGGACAGGAGAGAGAGTCTTCGGATAAGAGTCATGGAGGATAGCAGAGAGAGGCTTGGGACGAGAGTCAGGCATGATAGGAGAGAGAGGCTTGGGACGAGAATCATGCAGGAGTGGAGCAAGGGGCTTGGGACGAGAGTTAGGTCGGAGAGGAGAGTCAGGCTTGGGACCGGAGTCAGGCATGACAGGAGAGAGAGGTTTGGCACGAGAGTCAGGCCGGACAAGAGATAGGGGCTTGGGACGGAGTCAGGCAGGACAGGAGAGAGAGACTTAGGATGAGAGTCAGGCAGGACAGGAGAGAGAGGCTTGGGACGAGATTCAGGCTGGAAAGAAGAGAGAGACTTAGCACGAGAGTCATGCAGGACAGGAGAGAGAGGATTGAAAAGAGAGTCAAGCAGGACAGGTGAGAAAGGCTTGGGACGAGAGTCGGTCAGGACTGGGGAGTGAGGCTTGGTACGAGAGTCAGGCAGGACATGAGAGAGAGGTTTGGGACGAGAGTAAGGCAGGACAAGAGAGAGACGCTTGGGATGTGAGTCAAGCAGTACAAGAGAGAGAATGTTAGTACTAGAGTCAAGCAGGACAAAAGAGAGGGGCTAGGGACGAGAGTCAGGACGGACAGAGCGAGAATAAAGTAGTAGAGCGAGAACAAAGCAGGAACGGAGAGAGGGGCTTGGTACGGGAGTCAGGCAGGACAGGAGAGAGAGGCTTGGTACGGGAGTCAGGCAAGACAGGAGAGAGAGGGTTGGGACGAGAGTTAGTTCGGAGAGGAGAGAGAGGCTTGGAGCGAGAATCATGCACGATAGGAGAGAGAGGCTTTGGACGAGAGTCAGGCAGGACAGGAGAGAGAGACTTGGGATGAGAGTTAGGTCGGACTGGAGTGAGACGCTTGCTACGTGAGTCAGGCATGACAGTAGAGAGAGGTTTGTCACGAGATTTAGGCCGGACAAGAGATAGGGTCTTGGGACGGGAGTCAGGCAGGACATAAGAGAGAGGCTTAGGATGATAGTCAGGCAGGACATTAGAGAGCTGCTTTGGACGAGAGTCTTGCAGGACTGGAGAGAGGGGCTTGGGATGAGAGTCATCTCGGAGAGGAGAGGAGAGGCTTGGGACGGGAGTCAGGGAGGACAGGAGAGAGAGGCTTGGGACGAGAGTCAGGCAAGACAGGAGAAAGAGGCTTGGTAAGAGAGTCATGTCGGAGAGGAGAGAGAGGCTTGAGGACGAGAGTCATGTAGGACATAAGAGAGAGGCTTGGGACGAGAGTCAGGCAGGAGAGGAGAGAGAGGCTTGGGACAAGAGTCAGTAAGGTTAGGAGAGAGAACCTTGGGATGAGAATCTTGCAGGCCAGCAGAGAGAGGCATTGGACGAGAGTCAGGCAGGACAGGAGAAGGAGGCTTTGGACGAGAGTCATGCAGGACTTGAGAGAGGGGCTTGGGATGAGAGTAATGCCGGAGAGGAAAGAGAGGCTTGGGACGGGAGTCAGGCAGGACAGCAGAAAGAGGCTTGGGACGAAAGTCAGGCAGGACTGGAGAGAGAGGTTTGGGACGAGAGTCAGGCAGGACAGGAGAAAGAGCCTTGGGACGAGAGTCATGTAGGACAGGAGAGAGAGGCTTGGGACGAGAGTCAGGCATGGTTGGAGAGAGAGGCTTGGGACGAGAATCATGCAGGACTGGAGAGAGGGGATTGGGACGAGAGTCATATGTTAGAGGAGAGGAGAGAGAGGCTTAGGACCAGAGTCAAGCAGGATAGGAGAGAGACCCATGGGATTATAATCATGCAGGACAGCCGAGAGAGGATTGCGACGAGAGTCATTCAGGAAAAGAGAGAGAGGCTTGGGACGAGAGTGAGGCAGGATAGGAGAGAGAACCTTGGGATGAGAATCATGCAAGCCAGCAGAGAGAGTATTAGGATGTGAGTCAGGCAGGACAGGAGAGGGAGGTTTTGGTCGAGAGTCATGCAGGACTGGAGAGAGGGGCTTGGGATGAGAGTCATGTCTTAGAGGAGAGGAGAGAGAGGCTTGGGACGGGAGTCAGGCAGGACAGGAGAGAGACGCTTAGGATAAGAGTTAGGTCGGACAGGAGAAACAGGCATTCGACGAGAGTCAGGCAGGACAGGAGAGAGAGGCTTTGGACGAGAGTTATACAGGACTGGGGAGATGGTATTGGGATGAGAGTCATGTCGGAGAGGAGAGGAAAATAGAGGCTTCGGACGAGAGTCAAGGAGGACATGAGAGAGAGGCTTTGGACGAGAGTCAGGCCGGACGAGAGATAGGGGCTTGGGAAGGGAGTCAGGCAGGACAGGAGAGAGAGAGTTAAGATGAGAGTCAGGCAGGACAGGAGAGAGAGAGTTAAGATGAGAGTCAGGCAGGACAGGAGAGAGAGGTTTGGGATGAGAGTCATGTCGGAGAGGAGAGAGAGGCTTCAGACGGGAGTCAGGCAGGACAGGATAGAGAGGCTTCTGACGAGACTCAGGCAGCACAGGAGAAAGAGGCTTGGGACGAGAGTCAGGCTGGACAGGAGAGAGAGGCTTGTGACGAGAGTCATGTAGGACAGGTGAGAGAGGCTTGGGACGAGAGTCAGGAATGACAGGAGAGAGAGGCTTGGGACGAGTATCATGCAAGACTGGAGAGAGGGGCTTGGGACGAGAGTCAGGTTGGAGAGGAGAGAGAGGCTTGGGACGAGAGTCAGGCAGGACAGGAGAGTGAGGCTGGTTACGAGAGGCGGTCAGGACAGGAGAATGAGGCTTATGACGAGAGTCAGGCAGGACGTGAGAGAGGGGCTTGGACGAGAGTCAGGCAGGACAGGAGAGAGACGCTTGGGATGTGAGTCAGTCAGGACAGGACAGAGTGTCTAAGTCAGGCAGGACAAAAGAGAGGTGCTAGGGTTGAGAGTCAGGACGGATAGAAGAGAGGGGCGTGGGGCGAGAGTGAAGCAGGACAGGAGAGAAGGACTTGGTATGGGAGTTAGGCAGTAGAGGACAGAGAGGCTTGGGACGAGAGTCAGGGAAGACAGGAGAGAGAGGCTTGGGACAAGAGTTAGGTCGGAGAGGAGAGAGAGGCTTGGGATGAGAGTTATGTCGGACAGGAGTGAGACGCTTGGGACGGAAATCAGGCATGACAGGAGAGAGAGGTTTGGCACGAGAGTCAGGCCGGACATGAGATAGGGGCTTGGGAAGGGAGTCAGGCAGGACAGGAGAGAGGGACTTAGGATGAGAGTCAGCAAGACAGGAGAGAGAGGCTTGGGACGAGAGTCAGGCAGGACAGGAGATAGACTCATGGGATGAGAGTCAGGCAGGACAGGAAAGAGAGGCTTGAGACGAGAATCAGGCAGGAAAGAAGAGAGAGGCTGGGGACGAGAAACAGGCAGGACAAGAGAGAGAGGCTTTGGACGAAAGTCATGCAGGACTGGACAGAGGGGCTTGGGATGAGAGTCACGTCGGAGAGGAGAGGAGAGAGAGGTTTGGGACATGTGTCAGGCAGGAAAGGAGAGAGCGGCTTGGGACGAGAGTCGGTCAGGAGAGGAGAAAGAGGCTTGAGACGAGGGTCAGTCAGGACAGGAGAGAGAGGTTTGGGAGGAGAATCATATAGGACAGGAGAGAGACGCTTTGGAGGAGAGTCATGCAGGACTGGAGAGAGGGGATTGGGATGAGAGTCATGTCGGAGAGGAGAGGAAATAGAGGCTTCGGACGAGAGTCAGGCAGGACAGGAGAGAGAGGCTTTGGACGAGAGTGAGGGAGGACAGGAGAAAGTGCCTTGGGACGAGAGTCAGACAGGACATTAGAGAGAGGCTTGAGACGAGAGTCATGTAGGACAGGAGAGAGAGGCTTGGGACGAGAGTCAGGAATGATAGGACAGAATGGTTTGGGACGAGAATCATGCAGTACTGGAGAGAGGGGCTTAGGACGAGAGTCAGGCAGGAGAGGAGAGAGAGGCTTAGGACTAGAGTCAGGAAGGATAGGGGAGAGAACCTTGGGATGAGAATCATGCAGGATAGCAGAGAAAGGCTTGGGGCGAGATTAGGCAGGACAGTAGAAAGAGGCTTTGGACGAGAGTCATGCAGGACTGGGGAGTGGGGCTTGGGATGAGAGTCTTGTCGGAGAGGAGAGGAGAGAGAGGCTTGGGACGGGAGTCAGGCCGGACAAGAGATAGAAGCTTGGGAAGGGAGTCAGGCATTACAGGAGAGAGAGACTTAAGATGAGAGTCAGGCAGGAAAGGAGAGAGAGGCTTGGGACGAGAGTCAGGCAAGACAGGAGAGAGAGGCATGGGATGAGAGTCAGGCAGGACAGGAAAGAGAGGCTTGCGACGAGAGTCAGGCAGGACAGGAAATAGAGGCTGGCGACGAGAAACAGGTAGGACAAGAGAGAGAGAGCCTTTGGACGAAAGTCATGCAGGACTGGAGAGAGGGGCTTGGGATGAGAGTCATGTCGGGGAGGAGAGGAGAGAGATGTCTGTAACGGGAGTCAGGCAGGACAGGAGAGAAAGGTTTGGGACGAGAGTCAGGCAGGACAGGAGAGTGAGGCTTAGGACGAGAGTCATGTAGGATGGGAGAGAGCGGCTTGGGACGAGAGTCAGGCATGATAGGAGAAAGAAGCTTGGGACGAGTATCATGCAGGACTGGAGAGAGGGGCTTGGGACGAGAGTCAGGCAGGAGAGGAGAGAGAGGCTTAGGACGAGAGTCAGGCAGGATAGTAGAGAGACCCTTTGGAACGAGAGTAGGGCAGGACAGGAGAGAGAGGCTTTGGACGAGAGTCTTGCATGACTGGAGAGTGGGGCTTGGGATGAGAGTCATGTCGGAGAGGAGAGGAGAGAGGCTTGGGGCTGGAGTCAGGCAAGACAGGAGAGAAAGGATTGGGACGAGAGTCAGGTAAGACAAGATAAAGAGGCTTGCGACGAGAGTCATGTCGGAGAGGAGAGAGAGGCTTGGGAAGAGAGTCATGTAGGACATGAGAGAAAGGCCTGGGACGAGAGTCAGGAAGGAGAGGAGAGAGAGGCTTGGGACGAGAGTGAAGCAGGATAGGAGAGAAAACCTTGGGATTAGAAGCTTGCAGGCCAGCATAGAGAGGCTTGGGACGTGAGTCATGCAGGACAGGAGAGGGAGACTTTGGACGAGAGTCATGCAGGAGTGGGGAGAGGGGATTGTGATGAGAGTCATGTCTTAGAGGAGAGGAGAGAGAGGCTTGGGACGGGAGTCAGGCTGGACAAGAGATAGTGGCTTTAAAAGGGAGTCAGGCAGGACAGGAGAGAGAGACTTAAGATGAGAATCAGGCACTACATGAGAGAGAGGCTTGGGACGAGAGTCAGGCAAGACAGGAGAGAGAGGCATGGGATGAGAGTCAGGCAGGACAGGGAAGAGAATCTTGAGACGAGAGTCAGGCAGGACAGGAGATAGAGGCTGGCGACGAGAAACAGGCAGGACAAGAGAGAGAGGCTTTGGACGAAAGTCATGCAGGACTGGAGAGAGGGACTTGGGATGAGAGTCATGTCTGAGAGGAGAGGAGAGAGAGGTTTGTGACGGGAGTCAGGAAGGACAGGAGAGAGAGGTTTGGGACGAGAGTTATGTAGGACAGGAGAGAGAGGCTTGGGACGAGAGTCAGGTATTATAGGAGAGAGAGGCTTGGTACGAGAATCATGCCCGACTGGAGAGAGGGGCTTGGGACGAGAATCAGGCGGGATAGGAGAGAGAGGCTTAGGACGATAGTCAGGCAGTATAGGAGAGAGACCCTTTGGATGAGAATCATGCAGGACAGCAGAGAAAGGTTTGGAACGAGAGTAGGGCAGGACAGGAGAGAGAGGCTTTGGACGAGAGTCTTACAGGACTGGAGAGTGGGGCTTGGGATGCGAGTCATGTCGGAGAGGAGAGGAGAGAGGCTTGGGACGGGAGTCAGGCAGGACAGGAGAGAAAGGATTGGGACGAGAGTCAGGTAAGACAAGAGAAAGAGGCTTGCGACGAGAGTCATGTCGGAGAGGAGAGAGAGGCTTGGGAAGAGAGTCATGTAGGACATGAGAGAAAGGCCTGGGACGAGAGTCAGGAAGGAGAGGAGAGAGAGGCTTGGGACGAGAGTGAAGCAGGATAGGAGAGAAAACCTTGGGATTAGAAGCTTGCAGGCCAGCATAGAGAGGCTTGGGACGTGAGTCATGCAGGACAGGAGAGAGAGACTTTGGACGAGAGTCATGCAGGAGTGGGGAGAGGGGATTGTGATGAGAGTCATGTCTTAGAGGAGAGGAGAGAGAGGCTTGGGACGGGAGTCAGGCTGGACAAGAGATAGGGGCTTTAAAAGGGAGTCAGGCAGGACAGGAGAGAGAGACTTAAGATGAGAATCCGGCACTACATGAGAGAGAGGCTTGGGACGAGATTCAGGCAAGACAGGAGAGAGAGGCATGGGATGAGAGTCAGGCAGGACAGGGAAGAGAATCTTGAGACGAGAGTCAGGCAGGACAGGAGATAGAGGCTGGCGACGAGAAACAGGCAGGACAAGAGAGAGAGGCTTTGGACGAAAGTCATGCAGGACTGGAGAGAGGGACTTGGGATGAGAGTCATGTCTGAGAGGAGAGGAGAGAGAGGTTTGTGACGGGAGTCAGGAAGGACAGGAGAGAGAGGTTTGGGACGAGAGTTATGTAGGACAGGAGAGAGAGGCTTGGGACGAGAGTCAGGTATTATAGGAGAGAGAGGCTTGGGACGAGAATCATGCCCGACTGGAGAGAGGGGCTTGGGACGAGAGTCAGGCAGGAGAGGAGAGAGAGGCTTAGGACGATAGTCAGGCAGTATAGGAGAGAGACCCTTTGGATGAGAATCATGCAGGACAGCAGAGAAAGGTTTGGAACGAGAGTAGGGCAGGACAGGAGAGAGAGGCTTTGGACGAGAGTCTTACAGGACTGGAGAGTGGGGCTTGGGATGAGAGTCATGTCGGAGAGGAGAGGAGAGAGGCTTGGGACGGGAGTCAGGCAGGACAGGAGAGAAAGGATTGGGACGAGAGTCAGGTAAGACAAGAGAAAGAGGCTTGCGACGAGAGTCATGTCGGAGAGGAGAGAGAGGCCTTGGGAAGAGAGTCATGTAGGACATGAGAGAAAGGCCTGGGACGAGAGTCAGGAAGGAGAGGAGAGAGAGGCCTTGGGACGAGAGTGAAGCAGGATAGGAGAGAAAACCTTGGGATTAGAAGCTTACAGGCCAGCATAGAGAGGCTTGGGACGTGAGTCATGCAGGACAGGAGAGGGAGACTTTGGACGAGAGTCATGCAGGAGTGGGGAGAGGGGATTGTGATGAGAGTCATGTCTTAGAGGAGAGGAGAGAGAGGCTTGGGACGGGAGTCAGGCTGGACAAGAGATAGGGGCTTTAAAAGGGAGTCAGGCAGGACAGGAGAGAGAGACTTAAGATGAGAATCAGGCACTACATGAGAGAGAGGCTTGGGACGAGATTCAGGCAAGACAGGAGAGAGAGGCATGGGATGAGAGTCAGGCAGGACAGGGAAGAGAATCTTGAGACGAGAGTCAGGCAGGACAGGAGATAGAGGCTGGCGACGAGAAACAGGCAGGACAAGAGAGAGAGGCTTTGGACGAAAGTCATGCAGGACTGGAGAGAGGGACTTGGGATGAGAGTCATGTCTGAGAGGGGAGGAGAGAGAGGTTTGTGACGGGAGTCAAGAAGGACAGGAGAGAGAGGTTTGGGACGAGAGTTATGTAGGACAGGAGAGAGAGGCTTGGGACGAGAGTCAGGTATTATAGGAGAGAGAGGCTTGGGACGAGAATCATGCCCGACTGGAGAGAGGGGCTAGGGACGAGAGTCAGGCAGGAGAGGAGAGAGAGGCTTAGGACGATAGTCAGGCAGTATAGGAGAGAGACCCTTTGGATGAGAATCATGCAGGACAGCAGAGAAAGGTTTGGAACGAGAGTAGGGCAGGACAGGAGAGAGAGGCTTTGGACGAGAGTCTTACAGGACTGGAGAGTGGGGCTTGGGATGAGAGTCATGTCGGAGAGGAGAGGAGAGAGGCTTGGGACGGGAGTCAGGCAGGACAGGAGAGAAAGGATTGGGACGAGAGTCAGGTAAGACAAGAGAAAGAGGCTTGCGACGAGAGTCATGTCGGAGAGGAGAGAGAGGCCAAGGAAGAGAGTCATGTAGGACATGAGAGAGAGGAGTGGGACGAGAGTCAGGAAGGAGAGGAGAGAGAGAGGCTTGGGACGAGAGTGAAGCAGGATAGGAGAGAGAACCTTGGGATTAGAAGCATGCAGGCCAGCAGAGAGAGGCTTGGGACATGAGTCAGGCAGGACAGGAGAGGGAGACTTTGGACGAGAGTCATGCAGGAGTGGGGAGAGGGGATTGTGATGAGAGTCATGTCTTAGAGGAGAGGAGAGAGAGAGGCTTGGGACGGGAGTCAGGCTGGACAAGAGATAGGGGCTTTAAAAGGGAGTCAGGCAGGACAGGAGAGAGAGACTTAAGATGAGAGTCAGGCACTACAGGAGAGAGAGGCTTGGGACGAGAGTCAGGCAAGACAGGAGAGGGAGGCATGGGATGAGAGTCAGGCAGGACAGGGAAGAGAGGCTTGAGACGAGAGTCAGGCAGGACAGGAGATAGATGCTGGCGACGAGAAACAGGCAGGACAAGAGAGAGAGGCTTTGGACGAAAGTCATGCAGGACTGGAGAGAGGGGCTTGGGATGAGAGTCATGTCTGAAAGGAGAGGAGAGAGAGGTTTGTGACGGGAGTCAGGCAGGAGAGGAGAGAGAGGTTTGGGACTAGAGTCAGGAAGGACAGGACATAGAGGCTTTGGACGAGAGTTATGTAGGACAGGAGAGAGAGGCTTGGGACGAGAGTCAGGTATGATAGGAGAGAGAGGCTTGGGACGAGAATCATGCCCTACTGGAGAGAGGGGCTTGGGACGAGAGTCAGGCAGGAGAGTAGAGAGAGGCTAAGGACGAGAGTCAGGCAGGATAGGAGAGAGCACCTTTGGATGAGAATCATGTAGGACAGCAGAGAAAGGCTTGGGACGAGAGTCAGGGAGGACAGGAGAGAGAGGCTTTGGACGAGAGTCTTGCAGGACTGGAGAGAGAGGCTTGGGATGAGGGTCATGTCGGAGAGGAGAGGAGAGAGAGGCTTGGGACGGGAGTCAGGCAGGACAGGAGAGAGAGGCTTGGGACGAGAGTCAGGCAAGACAAGAGAAAGAGGCTTGCGACGAGAGTCATATCGGAGAGGAGAGAGAGGCTTGGGAAGAGAGTCTTGTAGGACATGAGAGAGAGAGAGGCTTGGGACGATAGTGAGGCAGGATAGAAGAGAGAAACTTGGGATGAGAACCATGTAGGCCAGTAGAGAGAGGCTTTGGACGTGAGTCAATCAGGACAGGAGAGGGAGGCTCTGGCCGAGAGTCATGCAGGACTGGAGAGAGGAACTTGGGATGAGAGTCATGTCTTAGAGGAGAGGAGAGAGAGGCTTGGGACCTGAGTCAGGCAGGACGGGAGAGAGGCTTCAGACGAGAGTCAAGCAGGACAAGAGAGAGAGACTTGGGATGAGAGTTTGGTCGGAGAGGAGAGAGAGGCTTGGGTCAAGAATCAGGTATAACAGGAGAGAGAGTCTTTGGACGAGAGTCAGGCAGTACAGAGAGAGAGCCTTGGGATATGAGTTATGTCTGACAGGAGAAACAGGCGTGCGACGAGAGTCAGGCAGGGCATAGGAGAGAGACTTAGGATGAAAGTCAGGCAGAAGAGGAGAGAGAGGCTTGGGACGAGAGTCAGGCAGGAAATGAGAAAGGGGTATGGGACGAGAGTAAGGCAGGACAGGAGAGAGACGCTTAGGATGTGAGTCAGTCAGGTCAGGACAGAGAGGCTAAATACAAGAGTCAGGCAGGACAAAAGAGAGGGCCTAGGGTCGAGAGTCAGGACGGATAGAAGAGAGGGGCGTGGGGCGAGAGTGAAGCAGGACAGGAGAGAAGGACTTGGTATGGGAGTTAGGCAGGAGAGGAGAGAGACCCTTGGGACGAGAGTCAGGGAAGACAGGAGAGAGAGGCTTGGGACGAGAGTTAGGTCGGAGAGGAGAGAGAGAGGCTTGGGCTGAGAGTTATGTCGGACAGGAGTGAGACGCTTGGGACGGAAATCAGGCATGACAGGAGAGAGAGGTTTGGCACGAGAGTCAGGCCGGACATGTGATAGGGGCTTGGGAAGGGAGTCAGGCAGGACAGGAGAGAGGGACTTAGGATGAGAGTCAGCAAGACAGGAGAGAGAGGCTTGGGACGAGAGTCAGGCAGGACAGGAGATAGACTCATGGGATGAGAGTCAGGCAGGACAGGAAAGAAAGGCTTGAGACGAGAGTCAGGCAGGAAAGAAGAGAGAGGCTGGGGACGAGAAACAGGCAGGACAAGAGAGAGAGGCTTTGGACGAAAGTCATGCAGGACTGGACAGAGGGGCTTGGGATGAGAGTCACGTCGGAGAGGAGAGGAGAGAGAGGTTTGGGACATGTGACAGGCAGGAAAGGAGAGAGCGGCTTGGGACGAGAGTCGGTCAGGACAGGAGAAAGAGGCTTGGGACGGGAGTCAGTCAGGACAGAGAGAGAGGCTTGGGAGGAGAATCATATAAGACAGTAGAGAGACGCTTTGGACGAGAGTCATGCAGGACTGGAGAGAGGGGATTGGGATGAGAGTCACGTCGGAGAGGAGAGGAGAGAGAGGTTTGGGACATGTGACAGGCAGGAAAGGAGAGAGCGGCTTGGGACGAGAGTCGGTCAGGACAGGAGAAAGAGGCTTGGGACGGGAGTCAGTCAGGACAGAGAGAGAGGCTTGGGAGGAGAATCATATAGGACAGTAGAGAGACGCTTTGGACGAGAGTCATGCAGGACTGGAGAGAGGGGATTGGGATGAGACACATGTCGGAGAGCAGAGGAAATAGAGGCTTCGGACGAGAGTCAGGCAGGACAGGAGAGAGAGGCTTTGGACGAGAGTGAGGGAGGACAGGAGAAAGTGCCTTATGACGAGAGTCAGACAGGACATTAGAGAGAGGCTTGGGACGAGAGTCATGTAGGACAGGAGAGAGAGGCTTGGGACGAGAGTCAGGAATGATAGGACAGAATGGTTTGGGACGAGAATCATGCATGACTGGAAAGAGAGACTTAGGACGAGAGTCAGGCAGGAGAGGAGAGAGAGGCTTAGAACTAGAGTCAGGAAGGATAGGAGAGAGAACCTTGGGATGAGAATCATGCAGGACAGAAGAGAAAGGCTTGTGGCGAGATCAGGCAGGACAGTAGAAAGAGGCTTTGGACGAGAGTCATGCAGGACTGGGGAGTGGGGCTTGGGATGAGAGTCATGTCGGAGAGGAGAGGAGAGAGAGGCTTGGGACGGGAGTCAGGCCGGACAAGAGATAGGGGCTTGGGAAGGAAGTCAGGCATGACAGGAGAGAGAGACTTAAGATGAGAGTCAGGCAGGAAAGGAGAGAGAGGCTTGGGACGAGAGTCAGGCAAGACAGAAGAGAGAGGCATGGGATGAGTCAGACAGGCCAGGAAAGAGAGGCTTGCGACGAGAGTCAGGCAGGACAGGAGATAGAGGCTGTCGACGAGAAACAGGTAGGACAAGAGAGAGAGGCTTTGGACGAAAGTCATGCAGGACTGGAGAGATGGGCTTGGGATGAGAGTCATGTCGGGGAGGAGAGGAGAGAGAGGTCTGTAACGGGAGTCAGGCAAGACAGGAGAGAAAGGTTTGGGACTAGAGTCAGGCAGGACAGGAGAGTGAGGCTTGGGACGAGAGTCATGTAGGATGGGAGAGAGCGGCTTGGGACGAGAGTCAGGCATGATAGGAGAAAGAGCTTGGGACGAGAATCATGCAGGACTGGAGAGAGTGGCTTGGGACGAGAGTCAGGCAGGAGAGGAGAGAGAGGCTTAGGACGAGAGTTAGGCAGGATAGGAGAGAGACCCTTTGGATGAGAATCATGCAGGACAGCAGAGAAAGGTTTGGAACGAGAGTAGGGCAGGACAGGAGAGAGAGGCTTTGGACGAGAGTCTTGCAGGACTGGAGAGTGGGGCTTGGGATGAGAGTCATGTCGGAGAGGAGAGGAGAGAGGCTTGGGACGGGAGTCAGGCAGGACAGGAGAGAAAGGCTTGGGACGAGAGTCAGGTAAGACAAGAGAAAGAGGACTGCGACGAGAGTCATGTCGGAGAGGAGAGAGAGGCTTGGGAAGAGAGTCATTTAGGACATGAGAGAGAGGCCTGGGACGAGAGTCAGGAAGGAGAGGAGAGAGAGGCTTGGGACGAGAGTGAAGCAGGATAGGAGAGAGAACCTTGGGATTAGAAGCTTGCAGGCCAGCAGAGAGAGGCTTGGGACGTGAGTCAGGCAGGACAGGAAAGGGAGACTTTGGACGAGAGTCATGCAGGAGTGGAGAGAGGGGATTGTGATGAGAGTCATGTCTTAGAGGAGAGGAGAGAGAGGCTTGGGACGGGAGTCAGGCTGGACAAGAGATAGGGGCTTTAAAAGGGAGTCAGGCAGGACAGGAGAGAGAGACTTAAGATGAGAGTCAGGCACTACATGAGAGAGAGGCTTGGGACGAGAGTCAGGCAAGACAGGAGAGAGAGGCATGGGATGAGAGTCAGGCAGGACAGGGAAGAGAGGCTTGAGACGAGAGTCAGGCAGGACAGGAGATAGAGGCTGGCGACGAGAAACAGGCAGGAGAAGAGAGAGAGAGGCTTTGGACGAAAGTCATGCAGGACTGGAGAGAGGGGCTTGGGATGAGAGTCATGTCTGAGAGGAGAGGAGAGAGAGGTTTTTGACTGGAGTCAGGCAAGACAGGAGAGAGAGGTTTGGGACGAGAGTCAGGAAGGACAGGACACAGAGGCTTTGGACGAGAGTTATGTAGGACAGGAGAGAGAGGCTTGGGACGAGAGTCAGGTATGATAGGAGAGAGAGGCTTGGGACGAGAATCATGCCGGACTGGAGAGAGGGGCTTGGGACGAGAGTCAGGCAGGAGAGTAGAGAGAGGCTAAGGACGAGAGTCAGGCAGGATAGGAGAGAGAACCTTTGGAGAGAATCATGTAGGACAGCAGAGAAAGGCTTGGGACGAGAGTCAGGGAGGACAGGAGAGAGAGGCTTTGGACGAGAGTCTTGCAGGACTGGAGAGAGGGGCTTGGGATGAGGGTCATGTCGGAGAGGAGAGGAGAGAGAGGCTTGGGACGGGAGTCAGGCAGGACAGGAGAGAGAGGCTTGGGACGAGAGTCAGGCAAGACAAGAGAAAGAGGCTTGCGACGAGAGTCATGTCGGAGAGGAGAGAGAGGCTTGGGAAGAGAGTCATGTAGGACATGAGAGAGAGAGAGAGGCTTGGGACGATAGTGAGGCAGGATAGAAGAGAGAAACTTGGGATGAGAACCATTCAGGCCAGTAGAGAGAGGCTTTGGACGTGAGTCAGGCAGGACAGGAGAGGGAGGCTCTGGCCGAGAGTCATGCAGGACTGGAGAGAGGGACTTGGGATGAGAGTCATGTCTTAGAGCAGAGGAGAGAAAGGCTTGGGACGGGAGTCAGGCAGGACGGGAGAGAGGCTTCAGACGAGAGTCAGGCAGGACAAGAGAGAGAGACTTGGGATGAGAGTTTGGTCGGAGAGGAGAGAGAGGCTTGGGTCAAGAATCAGGGATAACAGGAGAGAGAGTCTTTGGACGAGAGTCAGGCAGGACAGGAGAGAGAGGCTTGGGATATGAGTTAGGTCGGACATGAGAAACAGGCGTGCGACGAGAGTCAGGCAAGGCATAGGAGAGAGACTTAGGATGAGAGTCAGGCAGGAGAGGAGAGAGAGGCTTGGGACGAGAGTCAGGCAGTATAGGAGAGAGAGGCTTGGGTCAAGAATCAGGGAGGACAGGAGAGAGTCTTTGAGCGAGAGTCGGGCATGACAAGAAAGAGAGGCTTGAGACGAGAGTCAAGCCGGACAGGAGAGAGAAGCTGTGGACGAGAAACAGGCAGGACAGGAGAGAGGCTTGGGACATGAGTCAGGCAGTACAGGAAAGGGAGGCTTTGGACGAGAGTCATGCAGGACTGGAGAGAGGAGCTCAGGATGACAGTCATGTCTCAGAGGAGAGGAGAGAGAGGCTTGGGATGGGAGCCAGGCATTACATGAGAGAGAGGCTTTGGACGAGAATCATGCAGGACTGGAGAGAGGGGCTTGGGACGAGAGTTAGGTTAGGTTAGGTCAGGTTAGGTTAGGTTAGAGGGGCTTGGGATGAGAGTCATGTCGGAGAGGAGAGAGAGGCGTGGGACGGGAGTCAGGCAGGATATGAGAGAGAGGCTTGGGACAAGAGTTAAGCAGTACAGGAGAAAGAGGCTTGGGGTGAGATTCAGGCAGGACAGGAGAGAGAGGCTTGGGACGAGTATCATGCAGGACTGGAGAGAGGGGCTTGGGACGAGAATCATGTAGGACAGAAGAGAAAGGATTGGGACGAGAGTCAGGCATGACAGGAGAGAGAGGCTTGGGACGAGAATCTTGCAGGAGAGAAGAAAGAAGCTTGGGACGAGAGTCAGGTTAGAAAGAAGAGAGAGACTTGGGACGAAAGTCAGGCAGGACAGGAGAGAGAGTCTTGGGACGAGAGTCGGTCACGACAGGAGAGTGAGGCTTAGGACGAGAGTCAGGCAGGACGTGAGACAGGGGCTTAGGACGAGAGTAAGACAGAACAGGAGAGTGACGCTTGGGATGTGAGTCAGTCAGGACAGGACATAGAGGCTTAGTACAAGAGTCAGGCAAGACAAAAGAGAGGGGCTAGGGACGAGAGTCAGGACGGACAGAAGAGAGGGGCTTGGGGCGAGAGTGAAGCAGGACAGGAGAGAGGGGCTTGGTACGGGAGTTAGGTCGGAGAGGAGAGAGAGTCTTGGGACGAGAGTCAGGCAAGACAGGAGCGAGATACTTGGAACGAGAGTTAAGTCGGAGAGGAGAGAAAGGCTTGGGATGAGAGTTATGTCGGACAGGAGTGAAACGCTTGGGACTGAAGTCAGGCATGACAGGAGCGAGAGGTTTGGCACGAGAGTCAGCCCGGACAAGAGATATGGGCTTGGGAAGGGAGTCAGGCAGGACAGGAGGGAGAGACTTAGGATGAGAGTCAGCAAGACATGAGAGAGAAGCTTGGGACGAGAGTCAAGCAGGATAGGAGAGAGAGGCTTGGGATGAGATTTAGGTCGGAGAGGAGAGAGAGGCTTTTGGCGAGAATCAGGCAGGACAGGAGAGAGAGGCTTTGGACGAGAGTCAGGCAGGACAGGAGGGAGAGACTTACGACGAGAGTCAGGCAGGAGAAGAGAGAGAGAGGCTTAGGGCGAGAGTCAGGCAGGATAGGAGAGAGAGGCTTGGGTTGAGAATCATGCAGGACAGCAGAGAGAGGCTTGAGACGAAAGTCAAGCAGGACAGGAGGGAGAGGATTGGAAAGAGAGTCATGGAGGACTGGAGAGAGGGGACTGGGATGAGATTCATGCTGAGAGGAGAGAGAGGCTTAGGACGGGAGTCAAGCAGGGCAGGAGAGAGAGGCTTAGGACGAGAGTTAGGCAGGACAGGAGAAAGAGGCTTGGGACGAGAGTCAGGCAGGACAGGAGACAGAGGCTTGGGACGAGAGTCATATAGGAGAGGAGAGAGAGGCTTGGGACGAGAGTCAGGAATGACAGGAGAGGGAGGCTTGGGACGAGTATCATGCAGGACTGGAGTGAGGGGCTTGGGACGAGAGTCGTGTAGGACAGGAGAGAAAGGCTTGGGACGAGAGTCAGGCATGACAGGATAGAGAGGCTTGGGACGAGAATCATACAGGAGAGAAGAAAGAAGCTTGGGACGAGAGTCAGGCTAGAAAGAAGAGAGAGACTTGGGACGAGAGTCAGGCAGGACAGGAGAGAGAGGCTGGGGACGAGGGTCGGTCAGGACAGGAGAGTGAGGCTTAGGACGAGAGTCAGGCAGGAAGTGAGAGAGGGGCTTAGGACGAGAGTAAGGCTGGACAGGAGAGAGACGCTTGGGAGGTGAGTCAGTCAGGACAGGACAAAGAGGCTCAGTACAAAAGTCAGTCAGGACAAAAAGAGAGGGGCTAGGTACGAGAGTCAGGACGGTCAGAAGAGAGGGGCTTTAAACAAGAGTTAGGCTAGGTTAGGTTAGGTTAGGTTAGAGGGGCTTGGGATGAGAGTCATGTCGGAGAGGAGAGAGAGGCTTGGGACGGGAGTCAGGCAGGCCATGAGAGAGAGGCTTGGGACGAGAGTTAGGCAGGACAGGAGAAAGAGGCTTGGAATAAGAGTTAGCTCGGATAGGAGAAACAGGCGTGCGACGAGAGTCAGGCAGGACAGGAGAAAGAGGTTTGGAACGATAGTCAGGCAGGACAGGAAAGAGAGGCTTTTGATGAGACTCATGCAGGACAGGAAAGAGAGGCTTGAGACAAGAGGCAAGCCGAACAGGAGAGAGAAGCTGTGGACGAGAAACAGGCAGGACAGGAGAGAGAGGCTTGGGACGAGAGTCAGGAAGGACAGGAGGGAGAGACTTGCGACGAGAGTTAGGCAGGAGAGGAGAGAGAGGCTTAGGATTAGGGGATAGGAGATAGGAGGAGACAGGCAGGATAGGAGAGAGGCTCTTGGGTTGAGAATCATACAGGACAGCAGAGAGAGGCTTGAGACAAGAGTCAGGCAGGACAGGAGAGAGAGGCTTGGGACGAGAGTCATGGAGGACTGGAGAGAGTGGCTTGGGATGAGAGTCATGTCGGAGAGGAGAGAGAGGCTTCGGACGGGAGTCAGGCAGGACAGGAGAGAGAGGCTTGAGACGAGAGTTATGCAGAACAGGAGAAAGAGGCTTGGGAGGAGAGTCAGGTCAGGACAGGAGAGAGAGGCTTGGGACGAGAGTCATGTAGGACAGGAGAGGGAGTCTTAGGGCCGGAGTCAGGCATGATAGGAGAGAGAGGTTTGGCACGAGAGTCAGGCCGGACAATAGATAGGGGCTTGGGACGGTAGTCAGGCAGTACAGGAGAGAGAGGCTTAGGATAAGAGTCAGGCAGGACAGGAGAGAGAGGCTTCGGACGAGAGTCATGTAGGACAGGAGAGAGAGGCTTGGGACGAGAGTCAGGCATGAAAGGAGAGAGAGGCTTGGGATGAGAATCATGCAGGACAGAAGAAAGAAGCCTGGGACGAGAGTCAGGCTAAAAGGAAGAGAGAGACTAGGGACGAGAGTCAGGCAGTACAGGAGAGAGAGGCTGGGGACGAGAGTCGGTCAGGACAGGAGAGTGAGGCTTAGGACGAGAGTCAGGCAGGACGTGAGACAGGGGCTTAGGACGAGAGTAAGGCAGGACAGGAGAGAGACGCTTGACATATGAGTCAGTCAGGACAGAACAGAGAGGCTTAGTACAAGAGTCAGGCTGGACAAAAGAGAGGGGCTAGGGACGAGAGTCAGGACGGACAGAAGAGAGGGGCTTGGGGCGAGAGTGAAGCAGGACAGGAGAGAGGGGCTTGGTAAGGGAGTTAGGCAGGAGAGGAGAGAGAGGCTTGGGACGAGAGTCAGGCAAGACAGGAGAGAGATACTTGGGACGAGAGTTAAGCCGGCGAGGAGAGAGAGGCTTGGGATGAGATTTATGTCGGACAGGAGTGAGACGCTTGGGACTGAAGTCAGGTATGACAGGAGGGAGAGGTTTGGCACGAGAGTCAGGCCGGACAAGAGATAGGAGCTTTGGAAGGGAGTCAGGCAGGACAGGAGGGAGAGATGAGAGTCAGCAAGACAGGAGAGAGAAGCTTGGGACGAGAGAAAGGCAGGACAGGAGAGAGAGGCTTGGGATGAGAGTTAGGTCGGAGAGGAGACAGAGGCTTGAGACGAGAGTCATGAAGGAAAGGAGAGAGAGGATTGGGACGAGAGTCATGCAGGATAGGAGAGAGAGGCTTAGGACGAAAGTCAGGGCAGTACAGGAGAGAGAGGCTTGGGACGAGAGGAATGGAGGACAGGAGAGAGAGGCTTGGGACCAGAGTCGGCAGGACAGGAAGGAGGGGTTTGGGACAAGAGTCAGGCAGGACAGGAGACAGATGCTTGGGATCAAAGTCCTGCCTGACTCCCTTCCCAAGCCCCTATCTCTTGTCCGGCCTGACTCCCGTCCCAAGCCTCTCTCTCCTCTCCTCTCCGACATGACTCTCATCCCAGGCCCCAATCCCGAGTCCTGCATGACTCTAGTCCAAAGCCTCTTTCTCCTGTCCTGCCTGACTCTCGTCCCAAGCCTTTCTCTGCTGTCCTGCATGATTCTCGTCACAAGGTTGAATCGCCTATCCTGCCTGACTCTAGTCCTGAGCCTCTCTCTCCTCTCCTGCCTGACTTTCGTCCCAAGCCCCTCTCTCCAGTCGTGCATGATTCTCGTCCCAAGCCACTCTGTCCTATCATGCCTGACTCTCGCCCCAAGCCTCTCTCTCCTGTCCTACATGACTCTCGTCCCAAGCCTCTCTCTAATGTCCTGCCTGTCTCTCGTCCCAAGGCACTTTCTCCTGTCCTGCCTGACTCTCGTCCAAAGCCTCTCTCTCCTGTCCTGCCTGACTCTCGTCCTAAGCCTGTCTCTCCTGTTCTGCCTGACTCTCATAACAAGCTTCTATCTCCTGTCCTGCCTGACTCTCGTCCCAAACCCCTCTCTCCTGTCCTACCTGACTCTCGTCCTAAGCGTGTCTCTCCTGTCCTGCCTGGCTCTCTCCCCTAGCCTCTCTCTCCTATCCTGCCTAACTCTCGTCCCAAGCCTGTCTCTCCGGTCCAGGCGTACTCTCATTCCAAGCATCTCTCTCCTGTACTGCCTGACTCTCGTCCCAAGCTCCTCTCTCCTATCCTGACTGACTCTCGTCCCAATCCTCTTTCTCCTGTCCTGCCTGACTCTCGGCCCTAGCCTCTCTATCCTGTCCTGCCTACGTTTCGTCCCAAGTCTCTCTCTCCTGTCCTGCCTGACTCTCGTCACAAGCCTCTCTCTCCTGTACTGCCTGTTTCTCGCCTCGAGCCACTCTTTCCTATCCTGCCTCACTCTCATCCCAAGCCTCTCTCTCTTGTCCTCTCTGAATCTCGTCCGAAGCCTCTCTCTCCTGTCCTGCTTGACTCACGTCGCAAGCGTCTCACCTCTGTCCGACCTAACTCTCATCCCAAGCCTCTCTCTCCTGTCCTGCCTGACTCTCGTCCAAAGCCTCTCTCTCCTGTCCTGCCTGATTCTCGCCCCAAGCCTCTCTCTCCTTTCCGACTTAACTCTCATCCCAAGCCTTTCTCTCCTGTCCTGCCTGACTCTCGTCCCAAGCCTCTCTCTCCTGTCCTGCCTGACTCTCGTGCCAAACCTCTCTCTCTTTCATACCTGACTTCACTCTCAAGCGTCTCACTCCTGTCCGACATAACTCTTATCCCAAGCCTCTCTCTCCTCTTGGACTTAACTCTCGTCCCAAGTATCTCTCTCCTGTCTTGCTTGACTCTCGTCCCAAGCTCTCTCTCTCCTCTCTTGCCTAGCTCCCGTACTAAGCCCCTCTCGCCTGTCCTGCTTCACTCTCGCCCGAAGCCCCTCTCTTCTGTCCGTCCTGACTCTCGTCCCTAGCCCCTCTCTTTTGTCCTGCCTGACTCTTGTACTAAGCCTCTCTGTCCTGTCCTGATTGACTCACATCCCAAGCGTCTCTCTCCTGTCCTGCCTTATTCTCGTCCTAAGCCCCTCTCTCACGTCCTGCCTGACTCTCGTCCTAAGCCTCACTCTCCTGTCCTGACCGACTCTCGTCCCTAGCCTCTCTCTCCTGTCCTGCCTGACTCTCCTCCCAAGTCTCTCTCTTCTTTTTAGCCTGACTCTCGTCCCAAGCTTCTTTCTTCTCTCCTGCAAGATTCTCGTCCCAAGCCTCTCTCTCCTGTCATGCCTGACTCTCGTCCCAAGCCTTTCTCTCATGGCCTACATGACTCTCGTCCGAAGCCCCTCTCTCCAGTCCTGCATGATACTCGTCCCAAGCCTCTCGCTCCTGTCATTCATGACTCTCGTCCCAAGCCTCTCTCTCCTGTACTACATGAATCTCGTCCCAAGCCTCTCTCTCCTGTCCTGCCCAACTCTCGTCCAAAGCCTCTTTCTCCTGTCCTGCCTAACTCTCGTCCCAAGACTCTCTCTCAAGTCCTGCCTGACTCCCGTCGCAAGCCTCTTTCTCTACTCCGACATGACTCTCATCCCAAGCCTCTCTCTTCAGTCCTCCATGACTCTCGTCTCAAGCCGCTCTCTGCTGTCCTGCATGATTCTCAACCCAAGCGTCTCTCTCCTATCCTGCCTGACTCTCGTCCTAAGCCTCTCTCTCCTCTCCTGCCTGACTCTCGTAACAAATCTCTCCCTCCTGTCCTTTCTGACTCTCGTCCAAAGCCACTCTCTCCTGTCCTGCCTGATTCTCGCCCCAAGACTCTCTCTCCTCTCGGACCTAACTCTCATCCCAAGCCTCTCTCTCCTGTCCTGCCTGACTCGCGTCCCAAGCCTCTCTCTCCTGTCTTGCTGACTCTCATCCTAAGTCTCTCCCTCCTGTCCTGCCTGAATCCCTTCCCAAGCCCCTATCTCTTGTCTGTTCTGACTCGTGCCAAACCTCTTTCTCCTGTCATGCCTGACTCCAGTCCCAAGCGTCCCACTCCTGTCCGACATAACTCTCATCCCAAGCCTCTCTCTCCTCTCCGACTTAACTCTCATCCCAAGTATCTCCCTCCTGTCTTGCTTGACTCTCGTCGCAAGCCTTTCTCTCCTCTCCTACCTAACTCCCGTACCAAGCCCCTCTCTCCTGTCCTGCTTCACTCTCGGCCCAAGCCCCTCTCTTCTGTGTGTCCTGACTCTCGTCCCTTACCCATCTCTTTTGTCCTGCCTGACTCCTGTACTAAGCCTCTCTGTCATGTCCTGACTGACTCACATCCCGAGCGTCTCTCTCCTGTCCTGCCTTACTCTCGTCCTAGGCCCCTGTCTCACGTCCTGCCTGACTCTCGTCCTAAGCCTCACTCTCCTGTCCTGAACGACTCTCGTCCCTAGCCTCTCTCTACTGTCCTGCCTGACTCTCCTCCCAAGTCTCTCTCGTCTTTCTAGTCTGACTCTCATCCCAATCTTCTTTTTTCTGTCCTGCATGATTCTCGTCCCAAGCCTCTCTCTCCTGTCATGCCTGACTCTCGTCCCAAGCCTCTCTCTCTTGTCCTACATAACTCCCATCCTAAGCCTCTCTCTCGTGCCCTGCCTGACTCTTATCCTAAGCCTCTCTCTCCTGTCCTGTCTGACTCCCGTCCCAAGCCCCTATCTATTGTCCGGCCTGACTCTCGTGCCAAACCTCTCTCTCCTGTCATGCCTGATTCCGGTCCTAAGCCTCTATCTCCTCTCTGACCTTACTCTCGTCCCAAGCCCCTCTCTCCAGTCCTGCATGATACTCGTTCCAAGCCTCTCTCTCCTGTCTTTCCTGACTCTCGTCCCAAGCCTCTCTCTCCTGTCCTACATGACTCTCGTCCTAAGCCTCTCTCTCCTGTCCTTACTGACTCTCGTCCCCAGCCTCTTTCTCCTGCCCTGCCTAACTCTCGTCCCAAGCCTCTCTCTCATGGCCTGCCTGACTCCCGTCCTAAGCCTCTCTCTCCTCTCCGACATGACTCTCATTCCAAGCCCCTCTAACCTAACCTAACCTAACCTACCCTAACTCTTGTCTAAAGCCACTCTCTTCTGTCCGTCCTGACTCTCGTACCTAGCCCCTCTCTTTTTGCCCTGCCTGACTTTTGTACTAAGCCTCTTTGTCCTGTCCTGACTGACTCACCTCCCAAGCGTCTCTCTCCTGTCCAGCCTTACTCTCGTACTAAGCCCCTCTCTCACTTCCTGCCTGACTCTCGTCCTAAGCCTCACTCTCCTGTCCTGACCGACACTCGTCCCCAGCCTCTCTCTCCTGTCCTGCCTGACTCTCGTCCCAAGTCTCTCTCTTCTTTCTGGCCTGACTCTCGTCCTAAGCTTCTTTCTTCTCTCCTGTATGATTCTCGTCCCAAGCCTCTCTCTCCTGTCATGCCTGACTCTCGTCCCAAGCCTCTCTCTCTGTCTGTCTGTCGTCCCAAGCCCCTCACTCCAGTCCTGCATGATACTCGTCCCAAGCCTCCCTCTCCTGTCATTACTGACTCTCGTCCCAAGCCTCTCTCTCCTCTCCTATATGACTCTCGTCCCAAGCCTCTGTCTCCTGTCCTGCCTGACTCTCGTCCCAAGCCTCTTTCTCCTGTCCTGCCTAACTCTCGTCCCAAGCCTATCTCTCCTGCCCTGCTTGACTCCCGTCAGAAGCCTCTCTCTTCTCTCCGACATGACTCTCATCGCAGTCCCCTGTCTCCAGTCCTCCATGACTCTCGTTCCAATCCTCTCCCTCCTATCCTGCCTGACTCTCGTCTCAAGCCTCTCTCTGCTGTCCTGCATGATTCTCAACCCAAGCGTCTCTCTCCTATCCTGCCTGACTCTCGTCCTAAGCCTCTCTCTCCTCTCCTGCCTGACTCTCGTCGCAAGTCTCTCCCTCCTGTCCTTCCTGACTCTCGTCCAAAGCCTCTCTCTCCTGTCCTGCCTGATTCTCGCCAAAAGCCTCTATCTCCTTTCCGACCTAAATCTCATCCCAAGCCTCTCTCTCCTATCCTGCCTGACTCTCGTCCCAAGCTTCTCTCTCATGTCTTGCTGACTCTCATCCTAAGTCTCTCCCTCCTGTCCTGCCTGACTCCCTTCCCAAGCCCCTATCTCTTGTCCGTCCTGACTCTCGTGCCAAACCTCTCTCTCCTGTCATGCCTGACTTCAGTGCCAAGCGTCTCACTCCTGTAGGACATAACTCTCATCCCAAGCCTCTCTCTCCTCTCCGACTTAACTCTCGTCCCAAGTATCTCGCTCCTGTCTTGCCTGACTCTCGTCCCAAGCCTCTCTCTCTTCTCCGACCTAACTCCCGTACCAAGCCCCTCTCTACTGTCCTGCTTCACTCTCGCCCCAAGCCCATCTCTTCTGTCCGTCCTGACTCTCGTCCCTAGCCCCTCTCTTTTGTCTTGCCTGACTCTTGTACTAAGCCTCCATGTCATGTCCTGACTGACTCATATCCCAAGCGTCTCTCTCCTGTCCTGTCTTAATCTCGTCCTAAGCCCCTCTCTCACGTCCTGCCTGACTCTCGTCCTAAGCTTCACTCTCCTGTCCTGACCGACTCTCGTCCCAAGACTCTCTCTCCTGTCCTGCCTGACTTTCGTCCCAAATATCTCTCTTCTTTCTAGCCTGACTCTCGTCCCAAGCTTCTTCTCTCCTGCGAGATTCTCGTCATAAGCCTCTCTCTCCTGTCATGCCTGACTCTCATCCCAAGCCTTTCTCTCCTGTCCTACATGACTCTCGTCCCAAGCCCCTCTCTCCAGTCCTGCATGATACTCGTCCCAAGCCTGGCTCTCCTGTCCTGCCTGAATCTCGTCCCAAGCCTCTTTCTCCTGTACTGCTTAACTCTTGTCCCAAGACTCTCTCTCATATCCTGCCTGACTCCCGTCCCACGCCTCTCTCTCCTCTCCGACATGACTCTCATCTCAAGCCCCTCTAAACTAACCTAACCTAACCTAACCTAAGCTAGCTCTCGTCCCAAGCCCCTCTCTCCAGTCCTGCATGATTCTCGTCCAAAGCCCCTCTCTCCTATCTTTCCTGACTCTCGTCCCAAGCCTCTCTCTCATGTAATGCCTGGCTCCCGTCCCAAGCCTCTTTCTCCTCTCCTCTGAGACATGACTCTCATCCCAAGCCCCTCTCTCCAGTCCTGCATGACTCTCGTCCAAAGCCTCCCTTTCCTGTCCTGCCTGACTCATGTCCCAAGCCTCTCTCTCCTGTCCTGCCTGTTTCTCGTCCACAGCTTCTCTCTCCTGTCCGGCCTGACTCTCGTCTCAAGCCTCTCTCTCTTGTCATGCCTGACTCTCGCTCAAAGCCTCTCTCTCCTGTCCTCCCTGATTCTTGACCCAAGCCTCTCTCTCCTCTCCGACCTAACTCTCATCCCAAGCCTCTCTCTCCTGTACTGCCTGACTCTCGTCCCAAGCCTCTCTCTCCTCTCCTGCCTGACTCTCATCCTAAGTCTCTCTCCTATGCCTTGCCTGACTCTCGTCGCACGCCTGTTTCTCATGTCCGACCTAACTCATATCCCAAGCCTCTCTCTCCTGTCCTGCCTGACTCTCGTCCAAAGACTCTCTCTCCTGTTATCCCTGATTCTTGACCCAAGCCTCTCTCTCCTCTCCGACCTAACCCTCATCCCAAGTCTCTCTCTCTTGTCCTGCCTGACTCTCGTCTGAAGCCTCTCTCCCGTCCTGGCTGACTCCCGTCCTAAGCCTCTCTCTCCTGTCCTCTAAGACATGACTCTCATCATAAGTCCCTCTCTCCAGTCCTGCATGACTCTCGTCCAAAGCCTCCCTCTCCAGTCCTGCCTGACTCACGTCCAAAGCCTCTCTCTACTGGCCTGCAAGGTTCTCATCCCAAGTTTCTCTCTTCTATCCTGCCTCACTATCGTCACAAGCCTCTCTCTCTCTCTCATGTCCTACATGACTCTCTTCCCAAGCCTCTCTCTCCTCTCCGACATGACTCTCGTCGCAAGCCTCTTTCTCTTATCTTGCCTGACTCTCGTCCCAAGCCTCTCTCTCCTGTCCTGCCTGACTCCCGTCCCAAGCCTCTCTCCCGTCCTGGCTGACTCCCGTCCCATGCCTCTCTCTCCTGTCCTCTAAGACATGACTCTCATCATAAGTCCCTCTCTCCAGTCCTGCATGACTCTCGTCCAAAGCCTCCCTCTCCAGTCCTGCCTGACTCACGTCCAAAGCCTCTCTCTACTGGCCTGCATGGTTCTCATCCCAAGTTTCTCTCTTCTATCCTGCCTCACTATCGTCACAAGCCTCTCTCTCTCTCTCATGTCCTACATGACTCTCTTCCCAAGCCTCTCTCTCCTATCCTACCTGACTCTCGTCCTTAGCCTCTCTCTACTCTCCTGCCTGACTCTCGTACCAAGCAACTCTCTCCAGTCCTGCATGATTCTCGTCCCAAGCCTCTCTCTCCTATCATGCCTGACTCTCGTCCCAAGCCTCTCTCACCTGTCCTATATAACTCTCGTCCTGTCCTTCCTGACTCTCGTCCCAAACCTCTCTCTCCTGTCCTGCCTGACTCCCGTCACAAACCTCTCTCTCCTTTCCTCTCAGACATGATTCTCATCACAAGCCCCTCTCTCCAGTCCGACAAGACTTTCGTCTAAAGCCTCTCTCTTGTCCTGCCTGTTTCTCATCGCCAGCCTCTATCTCCTGTCCTGCCTGACTCTCGTCTCAAGCCTCTGTTCCCTGTCCTGCCTGACTTTCATCCCATGCCTCTCTCTCCTATCTTGCCTGACTCTCGTCCCAAGCCTCTCTCTCCTGTAGTGCCTGACTCTCAGCTTAAGTCTCTCTCTCCTGTCCAGCCTGACTCCCTTTCCAAGCCCCTATCTCTTGTCCAGCCTGACTTCCGTCCCAAGCCTCTCTCTCCTCTCCTCTAAGACATGACTCTCATCACAATCCCCTCTCTCCACTCCTGTATGACTCTTGTCCAAAGTCTCCCTCTCCTGTCCTGCCTGACTCACGTCCCAAGCCTCTCTCTGCTGGCCTGCATGGTTCTAATCCCAAGGTTCTCTCTCCTATCCTGCTTCACTCTCGTCACAAGCCTCTCTCTCCTCTCCTTCCTGACTCTCGTCCCAGGCCTCTCTCTCATGTCCTACATGATTCTCTTCCCAAGCCTCTCTCTTCTCTCCGACATGAATCTTGTCGCAAGCCTCTTTCTCTTGTCTTACCTGACTCTCGTCCCAATCCTTTCTCTCTTGTCCTGCCTGACTCTCGTCCCAAGCCTCTCTCCTCTCCTCTCCGACATGACTCTCATCCCAAGCCCCACTCTCCAGTCCTGCAAGACTCTCGTCCAAAGCCTCTCTCTCCTGTCCTGCCCGACTCTCGTTCCAAACCTTTCTCTACTGTCCTGCATGATTCTCATCCAAAGAGTCTCTCTACTATCCTGCCTGACTCTCGTCCTAAGCCTCTCTCTCCTGTCCTGCCTGACTCTCGTCTCAAGCCCCTCTCTCCAGTCCTGCATGATTCTCGTCCCAAGCCTCTTTCTCTATTAATGCCTGACTCTCGTCCCAAGCCGCTCTCTCCATCCTACATGACCTCTCGTCCAAAGCCTCACTCTCCTGTCCTGCCTGACTCTCGTCCCAAACCATTCTCTCCTGTCCTGCTGACTCCCGTTCCAGACATCTCCTGCCTAACTCTCGTCTCAAGCCTCTCTTTCCTGTCCTGCCTGACTCTCATCACATGAGTCTATCTCCTGTCCTGCCTGACTCTCGTCCCAAGCCTCTCTCTCCTGTCTTGCTGACTCTCATCCTAAGTCCCTCTCTCCTGTCCTGCCTGACTCCCTTCCCAAGCCCATATCTCATGTCCGGCCTGACTCTCGTGCCAAACCTCTCTCTCCTGTCATGCCTGATTTCCGTCCCAAGCGTCTCACTCCTGTCCGACATAACTCTCATCCCAAGCCTCTCTCTCCTCTCCGACCTAACTCTCGTCCCATGCCTCTCTCCTGTCTTGCCTGACTCTCGTCCCAAGTCTCTCTCTCCTCTCCTACTTAACTCCCATACCAAGTCCTTCTCTCCTGTCCTGCTTCACTCTCGCCCTACGCCCCTCTCTTCTGTTCGTCCTGACTCTCGACCCTAGCCCCTCTCCTTTGTCCTGCCTGACTCTTGTACTAAGCCTCTCTGTCCTGTCCTGACTGACTCACATCCCAAGCGTCTCTCTCCTGTCCTGCCTTACTCTCGTCCCATACCCCTCTCTCACGTCCTGCCTGACTCTCGTCATAAGCCTCACTCTCCTGTCCTGACCGACTCTCGTTCCCAGCCTCTCTCTCCTGTCCTGCCTGACTCTCGTCCCAAGCCTCTCTCTCCTCTCCGACCTGACTCTCGTCCCAAGCCCCTCTCTCCAGTCCTGCATGATACTCGTCCCAAGCCTCTCTCTCCTGTCATTCCTGACTCTCGTCCCAAACCTCTCTCACCTGTCCTACATGACTCTCGTCACAAGCCTCTCTCTCCTGTCCAGCCTGACTCTCGTCCCAAGCCTCTTTCTCCTGTGCTGCCTGAATCTCGTCAGAAGCCTCTCTATCCTGTCCTGCCTGACTTCCGTCTGAAGCCTCTCTCTCCTCTCCGACATGACTCTTATTCCAAGCCTCTCTCTCCTGTCTTGCCTGACTCGCGTCCCAAGCCTCTCTCTCATGTCCTGCCTGACTCTCATCTTAAGTCTCTCTCTCCTGTCCTGCCTGACTCCCTTCCCAAGCCCCTATCTCTTGTCCGGCCTGACACTCGTCCAAAGCCTCTCTCTCCTCTCCTTCTTGACTCTCGTCCGAAGCCTCTATTTCCTCTCCTCTCCGACATGACTCTCATCCTAATCCCCTCTCCCCAGTCCTGCATGACTCTCGTCCAAAGCCTCTCTCTCCTGTCCTGCCTGACTCTCGTCGAACGCCTGTTTCTCCTGTCCGACCTAACTCTTATCCCAAGCCTCTCTCTCCTGTCCTGCCTGACTCTCTTCCAAAGACTCTTTCTCCTGTCCTCCCTGATTCTTGAGCCAAGCCTCTCTCTCCTCTCCGACCTAACTCTCATCCCAAGCCTCTCTCTCCTGTCCTGCTTAACTCTCGTCCCAAGCCTCTCTCTCCTCTCCTGCCTGACTCTCATCCTAAGCCTCTCTCTTATGTCAAGCCTGACTCCCGTCCCAATCCCCTATCTCTTGTCCGGCCTAAATCTCGTGAAACCTCTATCTACTGTCATGCCTGACTCCCGTCCCAAGCGTCTCACTCCAGTCCGACCTAACTCTCATCCCAAAGCCTCTCTCTCCTGTTCTGCTTGACTCTCGTCTAAAGCCTCTCGCTCCTGTCGTGCCTGATTCTCGCTCCAAGCCTCTCTCTCTTCTCCGAACTAACTCTCGTCCCAAGCCTCTCTCTCCAGTCTTGCCTGACTCTCGTCCCAAGACTCTCTCTCCTGTTCTGCCTGACTCCCGTCCCAAGCCCCTCTCTCCTGTCCTACTTTATTCTCGCCCAAAGCCCCTCTCTTCTGTCCGTCCTGACTCTCGTCCCTAGCCCCTCTCTTTTTTCCTGCTTGCCTCTAGTACTAACACTCTCTCTCCAGTCCTCCTCGACTCATATCCCAAGCGTCTCTCTCTTGTCCTGCCTTACTCTCGTCCTAAGCTCCTCTCTCATGTCCTGCCTGACTCGTCCCAAGCCTGACTCTCCTGTCCAGACCGACTCTCGTCCCAGGCCTTTCTGTCCTGTCCTGCTTAACTCTCTTTCCAGTCCTCTATCTCCTGTTCTGCCTGACTCTCCTGCCAAGTCTCTCTCTTCTTTCCAGCCTGACTCTCGTCACACGCCTCTCTCTCCTGTCCTGCCTGACTCTCATCCTAAGACTCTCTCTCCTGTCTTGCCTGACTTCCGTCCCAAGCCCCTATCTCTTGTCCGGCCTGACTCTCGTGCCAAACCCCTCTCTCCTGTCATGCCTGACTCCGGTCCCAAGCCTCTCTCTCCTCTCCGACCCAACTCTCGTCCCAAGCCCCTCTCTCCAGTCTTCCATGATTCTCGTCCCAAGCCTCTCTCTCCTATCATGCCTGACTCTCGTCCCAAGCCTCTCTCTCCTGTCCTACATGACTCTCATCCCAAGCCTCTCTCTCCTGTCCTATCTGACTCTCGTCACAAGCCTCTTTCTCTTGTCCTGCCTGACTCCCTTCCCAAACCTCTTTCTCCTGTCCTGCCTAACTCCCGTCCCAAGCCTCTCTCTACTCGCCTCTAAGATATAACTCTCATCCCAAGCCCCTCTCTCCAGTCCTGCATGACTCTCGACCAAAACCTCCCTCTCCTGTCCTGCCTGACTCACGTCCTAATACTCTCTCTGCTGGCCTGCATGATTCTCATCCCAAGGTTCTCTCTCCTATCCTGCCTCACTCTCGTCCCAAGCCTCTCTCCTATCCTGAATGACTCTCGTCGTAACCCTCTCTCTGCTGTCCTGCATGATTATAATCCCAAGGGTCTCTCTCCTATCCTGCCTGACTCTCGCCCTAATCCTCTCTCTCCTCTCCTCTAACACATGACTCTCGTCCCAATCCCCTCTCTCCAGTCCTGCATGATTCTCGTCCCAAGCCTCTCTCTCCAACCATGCCTGACTCTCGTCCCAAGCCTCTCTCTCCTGTCCTACATGACTCTCGTCACAATCCTCTCTCTGCTGTCCTTCCTGACTCTCGTCCCAAGGCTCTTTCTCCTGTCTGCCTGACTCTCGTCCCAAAACTCTCTCTCCTGTCCTGCCTGACTCTCCTCCCAAGCCTCTCTATCCTCTCCTCTCCGACATAACTCTCATCCCAAGCCCCTCTCTCAAGTCTTGCATGACTCTCGTCCAAAACCTCTCTCTCCTGTCCCGCCTGACTTTCGTCCCAAGCCTTTTTCTGCTGTCCTGCCTGACTCCCGTCCCAAGCCTCTCTTTCCTCTCCGGCATTACTCTCATCCCAAGCCCCTCTCTCCATTCCTGCATGACTCTCGTCCAAAGCCTCTCTCTCCTCTCCTGCCTGACTCTCGTCCCAAGCCTCTCTCTCCTGTCCTGCGTGACTTACGTCCCAAGCCTCTCTTTCCTCTCCGGGATGACTCTCATCCTAAGCCCCTCTCTCAAGTCCTGCATGACTCTCGTCCAAAGCCTCCCTCTCCTGTCCTGCCTGACTCTCGTCCAATGCCTCTCTATGCTGGCCTGCATGATTCTCATCCCAGGGGTCTCTCTCCTAACCTTCCTGAATCTCGTCCCAAGCCTCTCTCTCCCCTCCTGCCTGACTCTCGTCCCAAGCCTCTCTCTCATGTTCTACATGACTCTCGTCCCAAGCCTCTCTCTCCTCTCCTACTTGACTCTCTTACCAAGCCTCTTTCTCTTGCCTTGCCTGATTCTCGTCCCAAGCCTCTCTCTCCTGTCCTCCCTGACTCCCGTCCCAAGCCTCTCTCTCTTCTCCTCTCCGAGATGACTCTCATCCCAAGCCCCTCTCTCCAGTCCTGCAAGACTCTCGTCCAAAGCCTCTCTCTAATGTCCTGCCTGACTCTCGTCCGAAGCCTGCATGATTCTCATCCAAAGGGTCTCTCTCCTATCATGCCTAACTCTTGTCCTAAGCCTCTCCTCTCCAGCCAGCCTGACTCTCGTCCCAAGCCCCTCCCTCTACTTCTGCTTGATTCTTATCCCAAGCCTTTCTCTCCTATCATGCCTGACTCTCGTCCCAAGCCTCTCTCTCCTGTCCTACATGACTCTCATCCCAAGCCTCTCTCTCCTGTCCTGCCTGACTCTCATCCTAATTCTCTCTCTTATGTCCTGCCTGACTCCCGTCCCAAGACCCTATCTCTTGTTCGGCCTAAATCTCGTGACAAACCTCTCTCTACTGTCATGCCTGACTCACGTCCCAAGCGTCTCACTCCAGTCCGACCTAACTCTCATCCCAAGTCTCTCTCTCCTGTCCTGCCTGACTCTCGTCCCAAGCCTCTCTCTCCTATCGTGCATGATTCTCGCTCCAAGCCTCTCTCTCCTCTCCGAACTAACTCTCGTCCCAAGCCTCTCTCTCCTGTCTTGCCTGACTCTCGTCCCAAGCCTCTCTCTCCTGTCCTGCCTGACTCCCGTACCAAGCCCATCTCTCCTGTCCTGCTTTGTTCTCGCTCTAGTACTTTATTCTCGCTCTGTCCGTCCTGACTCTCGTCCCTAGCCCCTCTCTTTTCTCCTGCTTGACTCTAGTACTAAGACTGTCTCTCCTGTACTGCTTGACTCACATCCCAAGCGTCTCTCTCTTGTCCTGCCTTACCCTCGTCCCAAACCCCTCTCTCATGTCCTGCCTGACTCTCGTCCCAAGCCTCACTCCCCTGTCCTGACCGACTATCGTCCCAAGCCTTTCTCACCTGTCCTGCTTGACTCTCTTTTCAATCCTCTCTCTCCTGTCCTGCCTGACTCTCGTGCCAGGTCTCTCTCTTCTTTCCAGCCTGAATCTCGTCCCTAGCCTCTCTCTCCTGTCCTGCCTGACTCTCATCCTAAGCTTCCCTCTCCTGTCCTGCATGACTCCGTCCCAAGCCCCTATCTCTTGTCCGGCCTGACTCTCGTGCCAAACCTCTCTCTCCTGTCATGCCTGACTCCGGTCACAAGCCTCACTCTCCTCTCCGACCTAACTCTCGTCACAAGCCCCTCGCTCCAGTCCTGCATGATTCTCGTCCCAAGCCTCTCTCTCCTATCATGCCTGACTCTCGTCCCAAGCCTCTCTCTCTCCTGTCCTCCATGACTCTCATCCGAAGCCTCTCTCTCCTGTCCTGCATGACTCTCGTCCTAAGCCTCTTTCTCCTGTCCTGGCTAACTCCCGTCCCAAGCCTTCTCTCCTCTCCCCTAAGACATGACTCTCATCCCAAGCCCCTCTCTCCAGTCCCGCATGACTCTCGTCCAAATCCTCCCTCTCCTGTAAAGCCTGACACACGTCCCAAGCCTCTCTCTGCTGGCCAGCATGATTCTCATCCCAAGGCTCTCTCTCCTATCCTGCCTCACTCTCGTCCCGAGCTTCTCTCTCCTCTCCTGCCTGATTCTCGTCCCAGGCCTCTCTCTCATATCCTACATGACTCTCGTCCCAAGCCTCTCTCTACTCTCCTACATGACTCTCGTCCCAAGACTTTCTACTGTCTTGCCTGACTCTCGTCCGAAGCCTCTCTCTCCTGTCCTTCCTGACTCCCGCCCCAAGCCTCCCTATCCTCTAATCTCCGACATGACTCTCATCCCAAGACCCTCTCTCCAGTCCTGCATGACTCTCGTCCAAAGCCTCTCTCATCTGTCCTGCCTGATTCTTGTCCTAAGCCTCTCTGCTGTACTGCATGATTCTCATCAAAAGTGTCTCTCTCCTATACTGCATGACTCTCGTCCTAAGACTCTCTCTCCTCTCCTGCCTGACTCTCGTCCCAACCCCTCTCTCCAGTCCTGCATGATTCTCGTCCCAAGCCTCTCTCTCCTATCATGCCTGACTCTCGTCCCAAGACTCTCTCTCCTGTCCTACATGACTCTCGTCCCAAGCCTCTCTCTCATATCCTGCCTGACTCTCGTCGCAAGCCTCTTTCTCCTGTCCTGCCTGACTCTCGTCCCAAACCTCTCTTTCCTGTCCTGTCTGACTCATGTCCAAAATCTCTCAATCCTCTCCTCTCCGACATGACTCTCATCCCAAGCCCCTCTCTCCAGTCCTGCATGACTTTCGTTCAAAGCCTCTCTATCTTGTCCTGCCTATTTCTCGTCACCAGCCTCTCTCTCCTGTCCTGCCTGACTCTCGTCTCAAGCTTCTCTTTCCTGTCCTTCCTGACTCTAATCCAATGCCTCTCTCTCCTCTCCTGCCTGACTCTCGTCCCAAGCTTCTCTCTCCTGTCCTGCCTGGCTCTCATCCTAAGGCTCTTTTGCCTGTCCTGCCTGACTCCCTTCCCAAGCACCTATCTCTTGTCCGGCCTGACTCCCGTCCCAAGCCTCTCTCTCCTCTCCTCTCCGACATGACTCTCATCCCAAGCCCCTCTCTCCAGTCCTGCATGACTTTCGTCCAAAGGCTCTCTCTCCTGTCCTGCATGACTCTCTCCTGAGCCTCTCTGCTGTCCTGCATGATTCTCATCCAAGGGGTCTCTCTCCTATCCTACCTAACACTCGTACTAATCCTCTCTCTCCCCTCCTGCCTGACTCTCGTCCTATGCCCCTCTCTCCAGTCCTGCATGATTCTCGTCCCAAGACCTCCCTCTCCTATCATGCCTGACTCCTCGTCCCATATTTCTTTCTCTTGTCCTGCCTGGCTCTTGTCCTAAGCCTCTCTATACTGTCCTGCCTGACTCTCGTCCCAAGCCTCTCTACCCTCTCCTCTCCGACATGACTCTTATGCCAAAGCCCTCTCTCCAGTCTGCATGACTCTCGTCCAAAGCCACTGTCTCCTGTCCTGCCTGACTCTCGTCCCAAGCCTCTCTCTGCCGTCCTGCATGATTCTCATCCCAAGGGTCTCTCTCCTATCCTGCCTAACTCTCGTCCAAAGCCACTATCTCCTCTCCTGCCTGACTCTCATCCCAAGCCCCTCTCTCCTCTGTCCTGCCTGACTCCCGTCCCAAGCCTCTCTCTCTTTTCCGGCATGACTCGCATCCCAAGCCCCTCTCTCCAGTCCGGTATGACTCTCGTCCGAAGCCTCTTTCTCCTGTCTTGCCTGACTCTCGTCCCAAGCCTCTCTCTCCTGTCCTGCCTGACTCCCGTACCAAGCCCCTCTCTCCTGTTCTGCTTTATTCTCGCTCTAGTACTTTATTCTCTCTCTGTCCGTCCTGACTCTCGCCCCAAGCCCCTCTCTTTTGTCCTGCTTGACTCTAGTACTAAGAATGTCCCTCCTGTACTGCTTGACTCACATCCCAAGCGTCTCTCTCTTGTTCTGCCTTATTCTCGTCCCAAAACCCTCTCTCATGTCCTGCCTGACTCTCGTCCCAAGCCTCACTCCCTTGTCCTGACCGACTCTCGTCCCAAGCCTTTCTCACCTGTCCTGCTTGACTCTCTCTTCAATCCTCTCTCGCCTGTACTTCCTGACTCTCGTGCCAAGTCTCTCTCTTCTTTCCAGCCTGAATCTCGTCCCAAGCCTGTCTCTCCTGTCCTGCCTACCTTTCCTCCTAAGCCTCTCTCTCCTGTCCTGCCTGACTTCCGTCCCAAACCCCTATCTCTTGTCCGACTTGACTCTCGTGCCAAGCCTCTCTCTCCTGTCATGCCTGACTCCTGTCCCAAGCCTCACTCTACTCACCAACCTAAATCTCGTCCTAAGCCTCTCTCTCTAGTCCTGCATGATTCTCGTCCCAAGCCTCTCTCTCCTATCATGCCTGACTCTCGTCCCAAGCCTCTCTCTCCTGTACTCAATGACTCTCATCCGAAGCCTCGCTCTCCTGTCCAGCAAGACAGGCCTCTTTCTACTGTCCTGCCTAACTCCAGTCCCAAGCCTCTCTCTCCTCTACCCTAAGACATGACTCTCATCACAAGCCCCTCTATCCAGTCCTGCATTACTCTCGTCCAAATCCTCCCTCTCCTGTCCAGCCTGACTCACGTCCCAAGCCTCTCTCTGCTGGCCAGCATGATTCTCATCCCAAGGTTCTCTCTCCTATCCTGCCTCACTCTCGTCCCAAGCTTCTCTCTCCTCTCCCGCCTGACTTTCGTCCCAGGCCTCTCTCTCATGTCCTACATGACTCTCGGCTCCAACCTCTCTCTCCTCTCCGACATGACTCTCGTCCCAAGCCACTTTCTCCTGTCTTGCCTGACTCTCGCTCCAAGCCTCTCTCTCCTGTCCTTCCTGACTTCCGCCTCAAGCCTCCCTCTCCTCTCCTCTCCGACATGACTCTTATCCCAAGCCTCTCTCTCCAGTCCTCATGACTCTCGTCCAAAGCCTCTCTCGTCTGTCCTTCCTCATTTTTGTCCTAAGCCTCTCTGCTGTCCTGCATGATTCTCATCAAAAGGGTCTCTCCTATCCTGCATGACTCTCATCCTAACCCTCTCTCTCCTCTCCTGCCTGACTCTCGTCACAACCCCTCTCTCCAGTCCTGCATGATTCTCGTCCCAAGCCTCTCTCTCCTATCATGCCTGACTCTCGTCCCAAGCCTCTCTCTCCTGTCCTACATGACTCTCGTCCCAAGCCTCTCTCTCATATCCTGCCTGACTCTCGTCACAAGCCTCTTTCTCCTGTCCTGCCTGACTCTCGTCCCAAACATCTCTCTCTTGTCCTGTCTGACTCCCGTCCAAAACCTCTGTCTCCTCTCCTCTCCGACATGACTCTTATCCCAAGCCCCTCTCTCCAGTCCTGCATGACTTTCGTTCAAAGCCTCTCTCTCTTGTTCTGCCTATTTCTCGTCACCAGCCTCCCTCTCCTGTCCTGCCTGACTCTCGTCTCAAGCTTCTCTTTCCTGTCCTGCTTCACTCTAATCCAAAGCTTCTCTCTCTTGTCCTGCCTGGCTCTCATCCTAAGGCTCTCTTTCCTGTCCTGCCTAACTCCCTTCCCAAGCACCTATCTCTTATCCGGCATGACTCTCGTCCCAAGCCTCTCTCTCCTGTCCTGCCTGACTCCCGTCCAAAACCTGTCTCTCCTCTCCTCTAAGACATGACTCTCATCCAAAGCCCCTCTCTCCAGTCCTGCATGACTCTCGTCCAAAGCCTCCCTCTCCTGTCCTGCATGACTCTCGTCCCAAGCCTCTCTCTGCTGTCCTGCATGATTCTCATCCCAAGGGTCTCTCTCCTATCCTGTCTGACTCGTCCAAAGCCTCTCTCTCCTCTCCTGCCTGACTCTCGTCCCAAGACTCTCTCTCCTCTGTCCTGCCTAACTCACGTACAAAGCCTCTCTCTCCTTTCCGGCATCACTCGCATCCCAAGCCCCTCTCTCCAGTCCTGCATGACTCTCGTCCGAAGCCTCTTTCTCCTGTCTTGCCTGACTCTCGTCCCAAGCCTCTCTCTCCAGTCCTGCCAGACTTCCGTCCCAAACCTCTCTCTCCTCTTCGACATGACTCTCATCCCAAGCCCCTCTCTCCAGTCCTGCATAACTCTCGTCCCAAGCCTCTCTCTCCTGTCCTTCCTGACTTTCGTCCCAAGCCTCTCTCTGCTGTCCTGCATGACTCTCATCTCAAGCCTCTCTCTTCTATCCTGCCTGACTCCCGTCCTAAGCCACTCTCTCCTCTCCTGACTGACTCTCGTCGCAAGTCTCTCCCTCCTGTCCTTCCTGACTCTCATCCCGAGCCCCTCTCTAATGTCCTCCCTGTTTCTCGTCCACACCTTCTTTCTCCTGTCCGGTCTGACTCTCGTCTCAAGCCTCTCTTTCCTGTCCTGCATGACTCTCATCAAAAGCCTCTCTCTCCTCTCATGCCTGACTATCGTTCCAAACTTCTCTCTCCTGTCCTGCCTGACTCTCGTCGCACGCCTGTTTATCCTGTCCGACCTAACTCTTTTCCCGAGACTCTCTCTCCGGCTAGCCTGACTCTCGTCCAAAGACTCTCTACTGTCCTCCCTGATTCTTGACCCAAGCCTCTCTCTCCTCTCCGACCTAACTCTCATCCCAAGCCTCTCTCTTATGTCCTGCCTGACTCTCGTCCCAAGCCACTCTCTCCTCTCCTGCGTGACTCTAATCCTAAGCCTCTTCCTTATGTCCTTGTCTGACTCCCTTCCCAAGCCAGTATCCCTTGTACGGCCTAAATCTCGTGACAAACCTCTCTCTCCTGTCATGCCTGACTCTCGTCCCAAGCGTCTCACTCCAGTCCGTCCTAACTCTAATCCCAAGCCTCTCTTTCCTGTCCTGCTTGACTCTCGTCGAAAGCCTCTCTATCTTGTCGTGCCTGATTCTCGCCAAAAGACTCTATCTCCTCTCCGAACTAACTCTCGTTCCAAGCATCTCTCTCCTGTCTTGCCTGACTCGCGTCACAAGACTCTCTCTCTTGTCCTGCCTGACTCCCGTACCAAGCACCTCTCTCCTATCCTGCTTTATTCTCGCCTCAAACCCCTCTCGTCTGTCCGTCCTGACCCTCGTCCCTAGCCCCTCTCTTTTGCCCTGCTTGACTCTAGTACTAAGACTCTCTCTCCTGTCCTGCCTGAATCACAACCCAAGCATCTCTCTCTTCTCCTGCCTTACTCTCGTCCCAAGCCCCTCTTTCATGTCCTACCTGACTCTCGTCCCAAGCCTCACTCTCTTGTCCAAACCGACTCTCGTCCCAAGCCTTTCTCTCCTGTCCTGCTTGACTCTCTTTTCAATCCTCTCTCACCTGTCCTGCCTGACTCTCGTGCCAAGTCTCACTCTTCTTTCCAGCCGGACTCTCGTCGCAAGCCTCTCTCTCCTGTCTTGCCTGACCTGTCATCCTAATCCTCTCTCTCCTGTCATGCCTGAATTCCGTGCCAAGCCCTATCTCTTGTCCGGCCTCACTCTCGTGCCAAACCTCTCTCTCCTGTCATGCCTGACTCCGGTACTAAGCCTCTCTCTCCTCTCCGACCTAACTCTCGTCCCAAGCACCTCTCTCATGTCGTGCATGATTCTCGTCACAAGCCTCTCTCCTCTCATGCCTGACTCTCGACCCAAGCCTCTCTCTCCTGTCCTACATGACTCTCGTCCCAAGCCCCTATCTCCAGTCCTGCATGACAGTCGTCCAAAGCCTCCCTCTCCTGTCCTGCATGACTCTCGTCCCAAGCCTCTCTCTGCTGTCCTGCATGATTCTCATCCCAAGGGTCTCTCTCCTATCCTGCCTGACTCTCGTCCAAAGCCTCTCTCTCCTCTCCGGCCTGACTCTCGTCCCAAGCCTCTCTCTCCTCTGTCCTGCCTGACTCCCGTCCCAAGCCTCTCTCTCCTTTCCGGCATGACTCTCATCCCAAGCCCCACTCTCCAGTCCTGCATGACTCTCGTCCGAAGTCTCTTTCTCCTGTCTTGCCTGACTCTCGTCCCAAGCCTCTCTCTCCTCTCCTGCCTGACTCCCGTCCCAAACCTCTCTCTCCTCTTCGACAAGACTCTCATCTCAAGCCCCTCTCTCCATTCCTGCATAACTCTCGTCCCAAACCTGTCTCTCCTGTCCTGCCTGACTCTCGTCCCAATCCTCTCTCTGCTGTCCTGCATGACTCTCATCTCAAACCTCTCTCTCCTATCCTGCCTGACTCCCGTCCAAACCCTCTCTCTCCTCTCCTGTCTAACTCTCGTCGCAAGTCTCTCCCTCCTGTCCTTCCTGACTCTCATCCCAAGCCCCTCTCTCCTCTCCTACCTGTTTCTCGTCCACACCTTCTTTCTCCTGTCCGGCCTGACTCTCGTCTCAAGCCTCTCTTTCCTGTCCTGCATGACTCTCATCAAAAGCCTCCCTCTCCTGTCATGCCTGACTATCGTTCGAAACCTCTCTCCTGTCCTGCCTGACTCTCGTCGCACGCCTGTTTCTCCTGTCCGACCTAACTCTTTTCCCGAGACTCTCTCTCCAGTTTGCTTGACTCTCGTCCAAAGACTCTCTCCTGTCCTCCCTGATTCTTGACCCAAGCCTCTCTCTCCTCTCCGACCTAACTCTCATCCCAAGCCTCTCTCTACTGTCCTGCCTGACTCTCGTCCGAAGCCTCTCTCTCCTCTCCTGCCTGACTCTAATCCTAAGCTTCTTTCTTATGTCCTGCCTGACTCCCGTCCCAAGCCCCTATCTCTTGTATGGCCTAAATCTCGTGACAAACCTCTCTCTCCTGTCATGCCTGACTCCCGTCCCAAGTGTCTCACTCCAGTCAGAACTAACTCTGATCCCAAGCCTCTCTTTCCTGTCCTGCTTGACTCTCGTCTAAAGCCTCTCTCCTGTCGTGCCTGATTCTCGCCCAAAGCCTCTCTCTCCTCTCCGAACTAACTCTCGTTCCAAGCCTCTCTCTCGTGTCTTGCCTGACTCGCGTCCCAAGCCTCTCTATCTTGTCCTGCCTGACTCCCGTACAAAGCCCCTCTCTCCTGTCCTGCTTTATTCTCGCCTCAAGCCCATCTCTTCTGTACGTCCTGACTCTCGTCCCACGCCCCTCTCTTTTGTCCTGCTTGACTCTAATACTAAGACCCTCTGTCCTGTCCTGCCTGACTCACATCCCAAGCATCTATCTCTTGTCCTGCCTTACTCTCGTCCTAAGTTCCTCTCTCATGTCCTGAATGACTCTCGTCCCAAGCCTCACTCTCTTGTCCAGACCGACTATCGTCTCAAGCCTATCTCTACTGTCCTGCTTGACTCTCTTTTCAATCCTCTCTCACCTGTCCAGCCTCACTCTCGTCCAAAGCTTCTTTCTCCTGTCCTGCCTGACTCTCGTCCCAAGCCTCTCTCTCTTGTCCTGCCTGACTCCCATACCAAGCCTCTCTCTCCTGTCCTGCTTTATTTTCGCCTGAAGCCCCTCTCTTATGTCCGTCCTAACTCTCGTCCCACGCCCATCTGATTTGTCCTGCTTGACTCTAGTACTAAGACTCTCTGTCGTGTCCTGCCTGACTCACATCACAAGCATCTATCTCTTGTCCTGCCTTACTCTCGTCCTAAGCTCCTCTCTCATGTCCTGAATGACTCTCGTACCAAGCCTCACTCTCCTGTCCAAACCGACTCTCGTCCCAAACCTTTCTCTCCTGTCCTGCTTGACTCTCTTTTCAATCCTCTCTCACCTGTCCTGCCGGACTCTCGTGCCAAGTCTCTCTCTTCTTTCCAGTCTGACTCTCGTCTCAAGCCTCTCTCTCCTGTCGTGCCTGACTCTCATCCTAATCCTCTCTCTCAAGTCCTGCCTGAATTCCGTCCCAAGCCCCTATCTCTTGTCCGGTCTGACTCTCGTGCCAAACCTATCTCTCCTGTCATGCCTGACTCCAGTCCCAAGCCTCTCTCTCCTCTCCGACCTAACTCTCGTCCCAAGCCCCTCTCTCCAGTCCTGCATGATTCTCGTCCCAAGCCTCTCTCCTCTCATGCCTGTCTCTCGACCCAAGCCTCTCTATCCTGTCCTACATGACTCTCATCCAAAGCCTCTCTTATGTCCTGCCTCACTCTCGTCCCAAGTTTCTTTCTCCTGTCCTGCCTGACTCTCGTACCAAGCCTCTCTCTCCTGTCCTGCCTCAATCCCGTCCAAAACCTGTCTCTCCTCTCCTCTAAGACATGACTCTCATCCCATGCCCTCTCTCCAGTCCTGCATGACTCTCGTCCAAAGCCTCCCTCTCCTGTCCTGCATGACTCTCGTCCCAAGCCTCTCTCTGCTGTCCTGCATGATTTTCATCCCAAGGGTCTGTCTCCTATCCTGCCTGACTCTCGTCCAAAGCCTCTCTCTCCTCTCCGGCCTGACTCTCGTCCCAAGCCTCTCTCTCCTCTGTCCTGCCTGAATCCCGTCCCAAGCCTCTCTCTCCTTTCCGGCATGACTCTTATCCCAAGCCTCAATCTCCAGTCCTTCATGAATCTCGTCCGAAGCCTCTTTCTCCTGTCTTGATTGACTCTCGTCCCAAGCCTCTCTCTCCTGTCCTCCCTGACTCCGGTCCCAAGCCTCTCTCTCCTCTCCGACCTAACTCTCGTCCCAAGCCCCTCCCTCCAGTCCTGTATGATTCTCGTCAGAAGCCTCTCTCCTCTCATGCCTCACTCTCGACCCAAGCCTCTCTCTCCTATCCTACATGACTCTCATACAAAGACTCTCTCCTGTCCTGCCTCACTCTCGTCCTAAGCTTCTTTCTCCTTTCCTGCCTCACTCTCGTCCCAAGCCTCTCTCTCCTATCCTGCCTGACTCCCGTCCAAAACCTGTCTCTCCTCCCCTCTAAGACATGACTCTCATCCTAAGCCCTTTTCTCCAGTCCTGCATGACTTTCGTCCAAAGCCTCCCTCTCCTGTCCTGGATGACTCTCGTCCCGAGCCTCTCTCTGCTGTCCTGCATGATTCTCATCCCAAGGGTCTCTCTCCTATCATGCCTGACTCTCGTCCAAAGCCTCTCTCTCCTCTCCTGCCTGACTCTCGTCCCAAGCCTCTCTCTCCTCTGTCCTGCCTGACTCCCGTCCCAAGCCTCTCTCTCCTTTCCGGTATGACTCTCATCCCAAGCCCCTCTCTCCAGTCCTGCGTGACTCTCGTCCCAAACCTCTTTCTCCTGTCCTGACTGACTCTCGTCCCAAGCCTCTCTCTCCTGTCCTACCTGTTTCTCGTCCACAGCTTCTCTCTCCTGTCTGGCCTGACTCTCGTCTGAAGCCTCTCTTTCCCGTCCTCCATGACTCTCATCAAAAGCCTCTCTCTCCTGTCATGCCTGACTATCGTTCCAAACCTCTCTCTCCTATACTGCCTGACTCTCGTCGCACGCCTGTTTATCCTGTCCGACCTAACTCTTTTCCCTAGACTCTCTCTCAAGTTTGCCTGACTCTCGTCCAAAGACTCTCTCCTGTCCTCCCTGATTCTTGACCCAAGCCTCTCTCTCTCCTCTCCGACCTAACTCTCATCCCAAGCCTCTCTCTACTGTCCTGCCTGACTCTCGTCCGAAGCCTCTCTCTCCCCTCCTGCCTGACCCGAATCCGAAGCCTCTCTCTTATGACCTGCCTGACTCCCGTCACAAGCCTCTCTCTACTTTCCGATATGACTCTCATCCCAAGCCCCTCTCTCCAGTCCTGCGTAACTCTCGTCCCAAACCTCTTTCTCCTGTCCTGACTGACTCTCGTCCCAAGCCTCTCCCTCCTGTCCTGACTGACTCTCGTCCCAAGCCTCTCTCTCCTGTCCTACCTGTTTCTCGTCCACACCTTCTCTCTCCTGTCTGGCCTGACTCTCGTCTCAAGCCTCTCTTTCCCGTCCTCCATGACTCTCATCAAAAGCCTCTCTCTCCTGTCATGCCTGACTATCGTTCCAAACCTCTCTCTCCTATACTGCCTGACTCTCGTCGCACGCCTGTTTATCCTGTCCGACCTAACTCTTTTCCCGAGACTCTCTCTCAAGTTTGCCTGACTCTCGTCCAAAGACTCTCTCCTGTCCTCCCTGATTCTTGACCCAAGCCTCTCTCTCCTCTCCGACCTAACTCTCATCCCAAGCCTCTCTCTACTGTCCTGCTTGACTCTCGTCCGAAGCCTCTCTCTCCCCTCCTGCCTGACCCGAATCCGAAGCCTCTCTCTTATGACCTGCCTGACTCCCGTCCCAAGCCCCTATATCTTGTATGGCCTAAATCTCGTGGCAAACCTCTCTCTCCTGTCATGCCTGACTCCCGTCCCAAGCGTCTCACTCCAGTCCGACCTAACTCTCATCTCAAGCCTCTCTTTCCTGTCCTGCTTGACTCTCGTCTAAAGCCTTCTCTCCTGTCGTGCCTGATTCTCGCCCCAAGCCTCTCTCTCCTCTCCGAACTAACTCTCGTTCCAAACCTCTCTCTCCTGTCTTGCCTGACTCTCGTCCCAAGCCTCTCTCTCTTGTTTAGCCTGACTCCCGTACGAAGCCCCTTTCTCCTGTCCTGCTTTATTTTCACCTCAAGCCCCTCTCTTTTGTCCGTCCTGACTCTCGTCCCAAGCCCCTCTCTTTTTTCCTGCTTGACTCTAGTACTAAGACTCTCTGTCCTGTCCTGCCTGACTAATATCCCAAGCATCTCTCTCTTGTCCTGCCTTACTCTCGTCCTAAGTTCCTCTCTCATGTCCTAAATGACTCTCGTCCCAAGCCTCACTTTCTTGTCCAGACCGACTCTCGTCCCAAGCCTTTCTCTCCTGTCCTGCTTGACTCTCTTTTCAATCCTCTCTCACCTGTCCTGCCTCACTCTCGTGCTAAGTCTCTCTCTTCTTTCCAGCATGACTCTCGTCCTAAGCCTCTCTCTCCTGTCGTGCCTGACTCTCATCCTAATCCTCTCTCTCAAGTCCTGCCTGAATTCCTTCCCAAGCCCCTATCTCTTGTCCGGCCTGACTCTCGAGTCAAACCTCTCTCTCCTGTCATGCCTGACTCCGGTCCAAAGCCTCTCTCTCCTCTCCGACCTAACTCTCGTCGCAAGCCCCTCTCCCCAGTCCTGCATGATTCTCGTCCCGAGCCTCTCTCCTCTCATGCCTGACTCTCAACTCAAGCCTCTCTCTCCTGTCCTACATGACTCTCATCCAAAGCCTCTCTCTCCTGTTCTGCCTCACTCTCGTCCCAGGCCTCTTTTTCCTGTCCTGCCTGACTCTCGTCCCAAGTCTCTCTCTCCTGTCCTGCCTGACTCCCGTCCAAAACCTGTCTCTCCTCTCCTCTAAGACATGACTCTCATCCCAAGCCCCTCTCTCCAGTCCTTCATGACTCTCGTCCAAAGCCTTCCTCTCTTGTCCTGCATGACTCTCGTCCCAAGCCTCTCTCTGATGTCCTGCATGATTCTCATCCCAAGGGTCTCTCTCCTATCCTGCCTGACTCTCGTCCAAAGCCTCTCTCTCCTCTCCTTCCTGACTCTCGTCCCAAGCCTCTCTCTCCTCTGTCCTGCCTGACTCCCGTCCAAAACCTCTCTCTCCTTTCCGGCATGACTCTCATCCTAAGCCCCTCTCTCCAGTCCTGCATGACTCTCGTCCGAAGCCTCTTTCTCCTGTCTTGCCTGACTCTCGTCCCAAGCCTCTCTCTCCTGTCCTGCCTGACTCCCGTCCCAAACCTCTCTCTCCTCTTCGACATGACTCTCATCCCAAGCCCCTCTCTCCACTCCTACATAACTCTCGTCCCAAGCCTCTCTCTGCTGTCCTGCATGACTCTCATCTCAAGCCTCTCTCTTCTATCCTTCCTGACTCCCGTCCTAAGCCACTCTCTCCTCTAAGGCATGACTCTCGTCGCAAGTCTCTCCCTCCTGTCCTTCCTGACTCTCATCCCAAGCCCCTCTCTAATGTCCTGCCTGTTTCTCGTCCAAAGCTTCTTTCTCCTGTCCGGCGTGACTCTCAAGCCTCTCTTTCCTGTCCTGCATGACTCTCATCAAAAGCCTCTCTCTCCTCTCATGCCTGGCTATCGTTCCAAACTTCTCTCTCCTGTCCTGCCTGACTCTCGTCGCAAGCCTGTTTCTCCTGTCCGACCTAACTCTTTTCCCGAGACTCTCTCCGGTTTGCCTGACTCTCGTCGAAAGACTCTCCTGTCCTCCCTGATTCTTGACCCAAGGCTCTCTCTCCTCTCCGACCTAACTCTCATCCGAAGCTTCTCTCTACTGTCCTGCCTGACTTTCGTCCCAAGCCTCTCTCTCCTCTCCTGCCTGACTCTAATCCTAAGCCTCTTCCTTATGTCCTGCCTGACTCCTGTCCTAAGCCCCTATCCCTTGTCCGGCCTAAATCTCGTGACAAACCTCTCTCTCCTGTCATGCCTGACTCCCGTCTCAAGCATCTCTTTCCTGTCCTGCTTGACTCTCGTCGAAAGCCTCTCTCTCCTGTCGTGCCTGATTGTCGCCCCAAGCCTCTTTCTCCTCTCCGAACTAACTCTCGTTCCAAACCTCTCTCTCCTGTCTTGACTGACTCGCGTCCCAAGAATCTCTCTCTTGTCCTGCCTGACTCCCGTACCAAGCACCTCCCTCCTATCCTGCTTTATTCTCGCCTCCAGCCACTATCTTCTGTCCGTCCTGACTCTCGTCAAAAGCCCCTCTCTCATGTCCTACCTGACTCTCGTCCCAAACCTCACTCTCTTGTCCAAACCGACTCCCGTCCCAAGCCTTTCTCTCCTGTTCTTCTTGACTCTCTTTTCAATCCTCTCTCACCTGTCCTGCCTGACTCTCGTGCCAAGTCTCTCTCTTCTTTCCAGCCTGACACTCGTCCCAAGCCTCTCTCCTGTCGTGCCTGACTCTCATCCTAATCCTCTCTCTCCTGTCCTGCCTGAATTCCGTCCCAAGCCCTATCTCTTGTCTGGCCTGACTCTCGTGCCAAACCTCTCCCTCCTGTCATGCCTGACTCCGGTCCTAAGCCTCTCTCTCCTCCCCGACCTAACTCTCGTCCCAAGCCCCTCTCTCCAGTCCTCATGATTCTCGTCCCAAGCCTCTCTCCTCTCATGCCTGACTCTCGACCCAAGCCTCTCTCTCCTGTCCTATATGACTCTCATCCAAAGCCTCTCTCCTGTACTGCCTCAATCTCGTCCCAAGCTTTTTTCTCCTGTCCTGCCTGACTCTCGTCCCAAGCCTCTCTCTTCTGTCCTGCCTGACTGCCGTCGAAACCTGTCTCTCCTCTCCTCTAAGACATGACTCTCATCCCAAGCCCCTCTCTCCAGTCATGCATGACTCTCGTCCAAAGCCTCCCTCTCCTGTCCTGCATGACTCTCGTCCCAAGCCTCTCTCTCCTGTCCTGCATGATTTTCATTTCAAGGGTCTCTCTCCTATCCTGCCTGACTCCCGTCCAAAGCCTCTCTCTCCTCTCCGGCCTGACTCTCGTCCCAATCCTCTCTCTCCTCTGTCCTGCCTGACTCCCCTCCCAAGCCTCTCTCTCCTTTCCGGCATGACTCTCATCCCAAGCCCACTCTCCAGTCTTGAATGACACACGTCCGAAGACTCTTTCTCCTGTCTTGCCTGACTCTCGTCCAAAGCCCCTCTCTCCTGTCCTGCCTGACTCCCGTCCCAAACCTCTCTCTCCTCTTCGACATGACTCTCGACCCAAGCCTCTCTCTCCTGTCCTGCCTGACTTTCGTCCCAAGACTCTCTGCTGTACTGCAAGACTCTAATCTCAGGCCTCTCTCTATTAACCTGCCTGACTCCCGTCCAAAGCCACTCTCTCCTCTCCTGCCTGACTCTCATCGCAAGTCTCTCCCTCCTGTCCTTCCTGACTCTCATCCCAAGCCCCTCTCTCCTCTCCTGCCTGTTTCTCGTCCACACCTTCTTTCTCCTGTCCGGCCTGACTCTCGTCTCAAGCCTCTCTTTCCTGTCCTGCATGACTCTCATCAAAAGACTCTCCCTCCTGTCATGCCTGACTCCCGTCCCAAGCGTCTCACTCCAGTCCGAACTAATTCTCATCCCAAGCCTTTCTTTCCTATACTGCTTGACTCTCGTCTAAAGCCTCTCTCCTGTCGTGCCTGATTCTCGCCCCAAGCCTCTCTCTCTTGTCCTGCCTGACTCCCGTACCAAGCCCCTCTCTCCTGTCCTGCTTTATTTTCGCCTCAAGCCCTCTCTTCTGTCCGTCCTGACTCTCGTCCCAAGCCCCTCTCTTTTGTCCTGCATGTCTCTAGTACTAAGACTCTCTGTCCTGTCCTGCCTGACTCACATCCCAAGCATCTCTCTCTTGTCATGCCTTACTCTCGTCCCAAGCTCCTCTCTCATGTCCTGAATGACTCTCGTCCCAAGCCTCACTCTCTTGTCCAGACCGACTCTCGTCCAAAGACTTTCTCTCCTGTCCTGCTTGACTCTCTGTTCAATCCTCTCTCACCTGTCCTGCCTCACTCTCGTGCCAAGTCTCTCTCCTTTTTCCAGTCTGACTCTCGTCTCAAGCCTCTCTCTCCTGTCGTGCATGACTCTCATCCTAATCCTCTCTCTCCTGTCCTGCATGAATTCCGTCCCAAGCCCCTATCTCTTGTCCGGCCTGACTCTCGTGCAAAACCTCTCTCTCCTGTCATGCCTGACTCCGGCCCCAAGGCTCTCTCTCCTCTCCGACCTAACTCTCGTCCCAAGCCCCTCTCTCCAGTCCTGCATGATTCTCGTCCCAAGCCTCTCTTCTCTCATGCCTGACTCTCGACCCAAACCTCTTTCTCCTGTCCTATATAACTCTCATCCAAAGCCTCTCTCCTGTCCTGCCTCACTCTCGTCCCAAGATTCTTTCTCCTGTCCTGCCTAACTCTCGTCCCAAGCCTCTCTCTCCTGTCCTGCACGACTCCCGTCCAAAACATGTCTCTCCTCTCCTCTAAGACATGACTCTCATCCCAAGCCCCTCTCTGCTGTACTGCATGACTCTCATCTCAAGCCTCCCTCTCCTGTCCTGCATGACTCTCGTTCCAAGCCTTTCTCTGCTGTCCTGAATGATTCTCATCCGAAGGTCTCTCTCCTATTATGCCTGACTCTCGTCCAAAGCCTCTCTCTCCTCTCCTGCCTGACTCTCGACCCAAGCCTCTTTCTCCTGTCCTACATAACTCTCATCCAAAGCCTCTCTCCTGTCCTGCCTCACTCTCGTCCCAAGATTCTTTCTCCTGTCCTGCCTAACTCTCGTCCCAAGCCTCTCTCTCCTGTCCTGCCTGACTCCCGTCCAAAACATGTCTATCCTCTCCTCTAAGACATGACTCTCATCCCAATCCCCTCTCTGCTGTCCTGCATGACTCTCATCTCAAGCCTCCCTCTCCTGTCCTGCATGACTCTCGTCCCAAGCCTTTCTCTGCTGTCCTGCATGATTCTCATCCCAAGGGTCTCTCTCCTATTATGCCTGACTCTCGTCCAAAGCCTCTCTCTCCTCTCCTGCCTGACTCTCGTCCCAAGCCTCTCTCTCTCTGTCCTGCCTGACTCTCGTCCCAAGCCTCTCTCTCCTGTCGTGCCTGACTCTCATCCTAATCCTCTCTCTCAAGTCCTGCCTGAATTCCGTCCCAAGCCCCTATCTCTTGTCCGGCCTAACTCTCGTCCCAAACCTCTCTCACCTGTCAAGCCTGACTCCGGTCCCAAGACTCTCTCTCCTCTCCGACCTAACTCTCGTCCCAAGCCCCTCTCTCCAGTCCTGCATGATTCTCGTCCCAAGCCTCTCTCCTCTCATGCCTGACTCTCGACCCAAGCCTCTCTATCCTGTCCTACATGACTCTCATCCAAAGCCTCTCTCCTGTCCTGCCTCACTCTCGTCCCAAGCTTCTTTCTCCTGTCCTGCCTTACTCTCGTCCCAAGCCTCTCTCTCCTGTCCTGCCTGACTCCCGTCCAAACCGTGTCTCTCCTCTCCTCTAAGATATGACTCTCATCCCAAGCCCCTCTCTCTAGTCCTGCATGACTCTCGTCCAAAGCCTCCCTCTCCTGTCCTGCATGACTCTCGTCCCAAGCCTCTCTCTACTGTCCTGCATGATTCTCATCCCAAGGGTCCGTCTCCTATCCTGCCTGACTCTCGTCCAAAGCCCCTCTCTCCTCTCCAGCCTGACTCTCGTCCCAAGCCTCTCTCTCCTCTGTCCTGCCTGACTCCCGTCCCAAGCCTCTCTCTCCTTTCCGGCATGACTCTCATCCCAAGCCCCACTCTCCAGTCCTGCATGACTCTCGTCCGAAGCCTCTTTCTCCTGTCTTGGCTGACTCTCGTCCCAAGCCTCTCTCTCCTGTCCTGCCTGACTCCCGTCCCAAACCTATCTCTCCTCTTCGACATGACTCTCATCCCAAGCCCCTCTCTCCAGTCCTGCATGACTCTCGTCCCAAGCCTCTCTCTCCTGTCCTGCCTGACTCTCGTCCCAAGCCTCTCTCTGCTGTCCTGCATGACTCTCATCTCAAGCCTCTCTCTCCTATCCTGCCTGACTCCCGTCCAAAGCCTCTCTCTCCTCTCCTGCCTGACTCTCGTCGCAAGTCTCTCCCTCCTGTCCTTCCTGACTCTCATCCCAAGCCCCTCTCTCATGTCCTGCCTGTTTCTCGTCCACACCTTCTTTCTCGAGTCCGGCCTGACTCTCGTCTCAAGCCTCTCTTTCCTGTACTGCATGACTCTCATCAAAAGCCTCTCTCTCCTGTCATGCCTGATTATCGTTCCAAACCTCTCTCTACTGTCCTGCCTGACTCTCGTCGCACGCCTGTTTCTCCTGTCCGACCTAACTCTTTTCCCGAGACTCTCTCTCCAGTTTGCCTGACTCTCGTCCAAACACTCTCTCCTGTCCTCCCTGATTCTTGACCCAAGCCTCTCTCTCCTCTCCGACCTAACTCTCATCCCAAGCCTCTCTCTACTGTCCTGCCTGACTCTCGTCCCAAGCCTCTCTCTCCTCTCCTGCCTGACTTTAATCCTAAGCCTCTTTCTTATGTCCTGCCTGACTCCCGTCCAAGCCCCTATCTCTTGTATGGCCTAAATCTCGTGACAAACCTCTCTCTCCTGTCATGCCTGACTCCCGTCCCTAGCGTCACACTCCAGTCCGACCTAACTCTCATCCCAAGCCTCTCTTTCCTGTCCTGCTTGACTCTCGTCTAAAGCCTCTCTCCTGTCGTGCCTGATTCTCGCCCCAAGCCTCTCTCTCCTCTCCGAACTAACTCTCGTTCCAAGCCTCTCTCTCCTGTCTTGCCTGACTCTCGTCCCAAGCCTCTCTCTCTTGTCCTGCCTGACTCCCGTACCAAGCCCCTCTCTCCTGTCCTGCTTTATTTTCGCCTCAAGCCCCTCTCTTCTGTCCGTCCTGACTCTCGTCCCAAGCCCCTCTCTTTTGTCCTGCTTGACTCTAGTACTAAGACTCTCTGTCCTGTCCTGCCTGACTCACATCCCAAGCATCTCTCTCTTGTCGTGCCTTACTCTCGTCCTAAACTCCTCTCTCATGTCCTGAATGACTCTCGTCCCGAGCCTCACTCTCTTGTCCAGACCGACTCTCGTCCCAAGCCTTTCTCTCCTGTCCTGCTTGACTCTCTTTTCAATCCTCTCTCACCTGTCCTGCCTGACTCTCGTGCCAAGTCTCTCTCTTCTTTCCAGCCTGACTCTCGTCCCAAGCCTCTCTCTCCTGTCGTGCCTGACTCTCATCCTAATCCTCCCCTTCCTGTCCTGCCTGAATTCCGTCCCCAGCCCCTATCTCTTGTCCGGCCTGACTCTCGTGTCAAACCTCTCTCTCCTGTCATGACTGACTCCGGTCCCAAGCCTCTCTCTCCTCTCCGACCTAACTCTCGTCCCAAGCCCCTCTCCCCAGTCCTGCATGATTCTCGTCCCAAGCCTCTCTCCTCTCATGCCTGACTTTCGACCGAAGCCTCTCTCTCCTGTCCTACATGACTCTCATCCAAAGACTCTCTCTCCTGTCCTGCCTCACTCTCGTCCCAGGCCTCTTTCTCCTGTCCTGCCTGACTCTCGTCCTAAGCCTCTCTCTCCTGTCCTGCCTGACTCCCGTCCAAAACCTGTCTCTCCTCTCCTCTAAGACATGACTCTCATCCCAAGCCCCTCTCTCCAGTCCTGCATGACTCTCGTCCAAAGCCTCCCTCTCCTGTCCTGCATGACTCTAGTCCCAAGCCTCTCTCTGCTGTCCTGCATGATTCTCATCCCAAGGGTCTCTCTCCTATCCTGCCTGACTCTCGTCCAAAGCCTCTCTCTCCTCTCCTGCCTGACTCTCGTCCCAAGCCTCTCTCTCCTCTGTCCTGCCTGACTCCCGTCCAAAGCCTCTCTCTCCTTTCCGGCATGACTCTCATCCCAAGCCCCTCTCTCCAGTCCTGCATGACTCTCGTCCGAAGCCTCTTTCTCCTGTCTTGCATGACTCTCGTCCCAAGCCTCTCTCTCCTGTCCTGCCTGACTCCCGTCCCAAACCTCTCTCTCCTCTTCGACATGACTCTCATCCCAAGCCCCTCTCTCCAGATCTGCATGACTCTCGTCCTAAGCCTCTCTCTCCTGTCCTGTCTGACTCTCGTCCCAAGCCTCTCTCTGCTGTCCTGCATGACTCTCATCTCAATCCTCTCTCTCCTATCCTGCCTGACTCCCGTCCTAAGCCACTCTCTCCTCTCCTGCCTGACTCTCGTCGCAAGTCTCTCCCTCCTGTCCTTCCTGACTCTCATCCCAACCCCTCTCTAATGTCCTGCCTGTTTCTCGTCCAAAGCTTCTTTCTCCTGTCCGGCGTGACTCTCGTCTCAAGCCTCTCTTTCCTGTCCTGCATGACTCTCATCAAAAGCCTCTCTCTCCTCTCATGCCTGAATATCGTTCCAAACCTCTCTCTACTGTCCTGCCTGACTCTCGTCGCACGCCTGTTTCTCCTGTCCGACCTAACTCTTTTCCCGAGACTCTCTCTCCGGTTTGCCTGACTCTCGTCCAAAGACTCTCTCCAGTCCTCTCTGATTCTTGACCCAAGCCTCTCTCTCCTCTCCGACCTAACTCTCATCCCAAGCCTCTCTCTACTGTCCTGCCTGACTCTCGTCCCAAGCCTGTCTCTCCTCTCCTGCCTGACTTAATCCAAGCTCTTTCTTATGTCCTGCCTGACTCCCGTCCAAGCCCCTATCTCTTTACGGCCTAAATCTCGTGACAAACCTCTCCTCCTGTCATGCCTGACTCCCGTCCCAAGCGTCTCACTCCAGTCCGACCTAACTCTCATCCAAGCCTCTTTTCCTGTCCTGCTTGACTCTCGTCTAAAGCCTCTCTCCTGTCGTGCCTGATTCTCGCCCAAGCCTCTCTCTCCTCTCCGAACTAACTCTCGTTCCAAGCCTCTCTCTCCTGTCTTGCCTGACTCTCGTCCAAGCCTCTCTCTCTTTATGCCTGACTCCCGTACCAAGCCCCTCTCTCTTGTCCTGCTTTATTTTCGCCTCAACCCTCTCTCTTCCTCATTCTGTTCTTGTCTCTTGACTCTAGTACTAAGACTCTCTGTACTGTCCTGCCTGACTCACATCCCAAGCATCTCTCTCTTGTCGTCCCCCCCCCCCCCCCCCCCCCCCCCCCCCCCCCCCCCCCCCCCCCCCCCCCCCCCCCCCCCCCCCCCCCCCCCCCCCCCCCCCCCCCCCCCCCCCCCCCCCCCCCCCCCCCCCCCCCCCCCCCCCCCCCCCCCCCCCCCCCCCCCCCCCCCCCCCCCCCCCCCCCCCCCCCCCCCCCCCCCCCCCCCCCCCCCCCCCCCCCCCCCCCCCCCCCCCCCCCCCCCCCCCCCCCCCCCCCCCCCCCCCCCCCCCCCCCCCCCCCCCCCCCCCCCCCCCCCCCCCCCCCCCCCCCCCCCCCCCCCCCCCCCCCCCCCCCCCCCCCCCCCCCCCCCCCCCCCCCCCCCCCCCCCCCCCCCCCCCCCCCCCCCCCCCCCCCCCCCCCCCCCCCCCCCCCCCCCCCCCCCCCCCCCCCCCCCAAAAAAAAAAAAAAAAAAAAAAAAAAAAAAAAAAAAAAAAAAAAAAAAAAAAAAAAAAAAAAAAAAAAAAAAAAAAAAAAAAAAAAAAAAAAAAAAAAAAAAAAAAAAAAAAAAAAAAAAAAAAAAAAAAAAAAAAAAAAAAAAAAAAAAAAAAAACATGACTCTCATCCAAAGCCTCTCTCCTGTCCTGCCTGATTCTCGTCCCAAACTTCTTCTTCTGTCCTGCCTGACTCTCGTCCTAAGCCTCTCTCCCTGTCCTGCCTGACTCCCGTCCAAACCCGTCTTCCTCTCCTCTAAGACATGACTTTCATCCCAAGCCCCTCTTTCCAATCCTGCATAACTCTCGTCCAAAGTCTCCCTCTCCTGTCCTGCATGACTTTCGTCCCAAGCCTCTCTCTACTGTCCTGCATGATTCTCATCCCAAGGGTCCGTCTCCTATCCTGCCTGACTCTCGTCCAAAGCCCCTCTCTCCTCTCCGCCTGACTCGTCCCAAGCCTCTCTCTCCTTGTCCTGCCTGACTCCCGTCCAAGCCTCTCTCTCTCCTTTCCGGCATGACTTTCTCCCAAGCCCCACTCTACAGTCCTGCATGACTCTCGTCCGAAGCCTCTTTCTCCTGTCTTGGCTGGCTCTCGTCCCAAGCCTCTCTCTCCTGTCCTGCCTGACTCCCGTCCCAAACCTATCTCTCCTCTTCGACATGACTCTCATCCCAAGCCCCTCTCTCCAGTCCTGCATGACTCTCGTCCCAAGCCTCTCTCTCCTGTCCTGCCTGACTCTCGTCCCAAGCCTCTCTCTGCTGTCCTGCATGACTCTCATCTCAAGCCTCTCTCTCCTATCCTGCCTGACTCCCGTCCAAAGCCTCTCTCTCCTCTCCTGCCTGACTCTCGTCGCAAGTCTCTCCCTCCTGTCCTTCCTGACTCTCATCCCAAGCCCCTCTCTCATGTCCTGCCTGTTTCTCGTCCAAACCTTCTTTCTCCTGTCCGGCCTGACTCTCGTCTCAAGCCTCTCTTTCCTGTCCTGCATGACTCTCATCAAAAGCCTCTCTCTCCTGTCATGCCTGATTATCGTTCCAAACCTCTCTCTACTGTCCTGCCTGACTCTCGTCGCACGCCTGTTTCTCCTGTCCGACCTAACTCTTTTCCCGAGACTCTCTCTCCAGTTTGCCTGACTCTCGTCCAAACACTCTCTCCTGTCCTCCCTGATTCTTGACCCAAGCCTCTCTCTCCTCTCCGACCTAACTCTCATCCCAAGCCTCTCTCTACTGTCCTGCCTGACTCTCGTCCCAAGCCTCTCTCTCCTCTCCTGCCTGACTTTAATCCTAAGCATCTTTCTTATGTCCTGCCTGACTCCCGTCCCAAGCCCCTATCTCTTGTATGGCCTAAATCTCGTGACAAACCTCTCTCTCCTGTCATGCCTGACTCCCGTCCCAAGCGTCACACTCCAGTCCGACCTAACTCTCATCCCAAGCCTCTCTTTCCTGTCCTGCTTGACTCTCGTCTAAGGCCTCTCTCCTGTCGTGCCTGATTCTCGCCCCAAGCCTCTCTCTCCTCTCCGAACTAACTCTCGTTCCAAGCCTCTCTCTCCTGTCTTGCCTGACTCTCGTCCCAAGCCTCTCTCTCTTGTCCTGCCTGACTCCCGTCCAAACCGTGTCTCTCCTCTCCTCTAAGATATGACTCTCATCCCAAGCCCCTCTCTCTAGTCCTGCATGACTCTCGTCCAAAGCCTCCCTCTCCTGTCCTGCATGACTCTCGTCCCAAGCCTCTCTCTGCTGTCCTGCATGATTTTCATCCCAAGGGTCTGTCTCCTATCCTGCGTGACTCTCGTCCAAAGCCTCTCTCTCCTCTCCGGCCTGACTCTCGTCCCAAGCCTCTCTCTCCTCTGTCCTACCTGATCCCGTCACAAGCCTCTCTCTCCTTTCCGGCATGAATCTCATCCCAAGCCCCACTCTCCAGTCCTGCATGACTCTCGTCCCAAGCCTCTTTCTCCTCTCATGCCTGACTCTCGACCCAAGCCTCTCTCTCCTGTCCTACATGACTTTCATCCAAAGCCTCTATCCTGTCCTGCCTGATTCTCGTCCCAAGCTTCTTTCTCCTGTCCTGCCTAACTCTCGTCCTAAGCCTCTCTCTCCTGTCCTGCCTGACTCCCGTCCAAACCCTGTCTCTCCTCTCCTCTAAGATATGACTCTCATCCCAAGCCCCTCTCTCCAATCCTGCATGACTCTCGTCCAAAGCCTCCCTCTCCTGTCCTGCATGACTCTAGTCCCAAGCCTCTCTCTGCTGTCCTGCATGATTCTCATCCCAAGGGTACGTCTCCTATCCTGCCTGACTCACGTCCAAAGCCCCTCTCTCCTCTCCGGCCTGACTCTCGTCCCAAGCCTCTCTCTCCTCTGTCCTGCCTGACTCCCGTCCCAAGCCTCTCTCTCCTTTCCGGCATGACTCTCATCCCAAGCCCCACTCTCCAGTCCTGCATGACTCTCGTCCGAAGCCTCTTTCTCCTGTCTTGGCTGACTCTCGTCCCAAGCCTCTCTCTCCTGTCCTGCCTGACTCCCGTCCCAAACCTATCTCTCCTCTTCGACATGACTCTCATCCCAAGCCCCTCTCTCCAGTCCTGCATGACTCTCGTCCCAAGCTCTCTCTCCTGTCCTGCCTGACTCTCGTCCCAAGCCTCTCTCTGCTGTCCTGCATGACTCTCATCTCAAGCCTCTCTCTCCTATCCTGCCTGACTCCCGTCCAAAGCCTCTCTCTCCTCTCCTGCCTGACTCTCGTCGCAAGTCTCTCCCTCCTGTCCTTCCTGACTCTCATCCCAAGCCCCTCTCTCATGTCCTGCCTGTTTCTCGTCCAGACCTTCTTTCTCCTGTCCGGCCTGACTCTCGTCTCAAGCCTCTCTTTCCTGTCCTGCATGACTCTCATCAAAAGCCTCTCTCTCCTGTCATGCCTGACTATCGTTCCAAACCTCTCTCTACTGTCCTGCCTGACTCTCGTCGCACGCCTGTTTCTCCTGTCCGACCTAACTCTTTTCCCGAGACTCTCTCTCCAGTTTGCCTGGCTCTCGTCCAAAGACTCTCTCCTGTCCTCCCTGATTCTTGACCCAAGCCTCTCTCTACTCTCCGACCTAACTCTCATCCCAAGCCTCTCTCTACTGTCCTGCCTGACTCCCGTCCCAAGCCACTATCTCTTGTATGGCCTAGATCTCGTGACAAACTCCTCACTCCTGTCATGCCTGACACCCGTTCCATGCGTCACACTCCAGTACGACCTAACTCTCATCCCAAGCCTCTCTTTTCTGTCCTGCTTGACTCTCGTCTAAAGCCTCTCTCCTGTCGTGCTTGATTCTCGCCCCAAGCCTCTCTCTCCTCTCCGAACTAACTCTCGTTCCAAGCCTCTCTCTCCTGTCTTGCCTGACTCTCGTCCCAAGCCTCTCTCTCTTGTCCTGCCTGACTCCCGTACCAAGCCCCTCTCTCCTGTCCTGCTTTATTTTCGCCTCAAACCCCTCTCTTCTGTCCATCCTGACTCTCGTCCCAAGCCCCTATCTTTTGTCCTGCTTGACTCTAGTACTAAGACTCTCTGTCCTGTCCTGCCTGACTCACATCCCAAGCATCTCTCTCTTGTCGTGCCTTACTCTCGTCCTAAGCTCCTCTCTCATGTCCTGAATGACTCTCGTCCCAAGCCTCACTCTCTTGTCCAGACCGACTCTCGTCCCAAGCCTTTCTCTCCTGTCCTGCTTGACTCTCTTTTCAATCCTCTCTCACCTGTCCTGCCTGACTCTCGTGCCAAGTCTCTCTCTTTTTTCCAGCCTGACTCTCGTCCCAAGCCTCTCTCTCCTGTCGTGCCTGACTCTCAACCTAATCCTCCCCTTCCTGTCCTGCCTGAATTCCGTCCCCAGCCCCTATCTCTTGTCCGGCCTGACTCTCGTGTCAAACCTCTCTCTCCTGTCATGCCTGACTCCGGTCCCAAGCCTCTCTCTCCTCTCCGACCTAACTCTCGTCCCAAGCCCCTCTCCCCAGTCCTGCATGATTCTCGTCCCAAGCCTCTCTCCTCTCATGCCTGACTTTCGACCGAACCCTCTCTCTCCTGTCCTACATGACTCTCATCAAAAGATTCTCTCTCCTGTCCTGCCTCACTCTCGTCCCAGGCCTCTTTCTCCTGTCCTGCCTGACTCTCGTCCCAAGCCTCTCTCTCCTGTCCTGCCTGACTCCCGTCCAAAACCTGTCTCTCATCTCCTCTAAGACATGACTCTCATCCCAAGCCCCTCTCTCCAGTCCTGCATGACTCTCGTCCAAAGCCTCCCTCTCCTGTCCTGCATGACTCTAGTCCCAAGCCTCTCTCTGCTGTCCTGCATGATTCTCATCCTAAGGGTCTCTCTCCTATCCTGACTGACTCTCGTCCAAAGCCTCTCTCTCCTCTGTCCTGCCTGACTCCCGTCCAAAGCCTCTCTCTCCTTTCCGGCATGACTCTCATCCCAAGCCCCTCTCTCCAGTCCTGCATGACTCTCGTCCGAAGCCTCTTTCTCCTGTCTTGCATGACTCTCGTCCCAAACCTCTCTCTCCTGTCCTGCCTGACTCACGTCCCAAACCTCTCTCTCCTCTTCGACATGACTCTCATCCCAAGCCCCTCTCTCCAGATCTGCATAGCTCTCGTCCCAAGCCTCTCTCTCCTGTCCTGTCTGACTCTCGTCCCAAGCCTCTCTCTGCTGTCCTGCATGACTCTCATGTCAAGCCTCTCTCTCCTATCCTGCCTGACTCCCGTCCTAAGCCACTCTCTCCTCTCCTGCCTGACTCTCGTCGCAAGTCTATCCCTCCTATCCTTCCTGACTCTCATCCCAACCCCTCTCTAATGTCCTGCCTGTTTCTCGTCCAAAGGCTCTTTCTCCTGTCCGGCCTGACTCTCGTCTCAAGCCTCTCTTTCCTGTCCTGCATGACTCTCATCAAAAGACTCTCTCTCCTCTCATGCCTGAATATCGTTCCAAACCTCTCTCTACTGTCCTGCCTGACTCTCGTCGCACGCCTGTTTCTCCTGTCCGACCTAACTCTTTTCCCGAGACTCTCTCTCCGGTTTGCCTGACTCTCGTCCAAAGACTCTCTCCAGTCCTCTCTGATTCTTGACCCAAGCCTCTCTCTCCTCTCCGACCTAACTCTCATCCCAAGCCTCTCTCTACTGTCCTGCCTGACTCTCGTCCCAAGCTTGTCTCTCCTCTCCTGCCTGACTCTAATCCCAAGCCTCTTTCTTATGTCCTGCCTGACTCCCGTCCAGAGCCCCTATCTCTTTTACGGCCTAAATCTCGTGACAAACCTCTCTCTCCTGTCATGCCTGACTCCCGTCCCAAGCGTCTCACTCAAGTCCGACCTAATTCTCATCCCAAGACTCTCTTTCCTGTCCTACTTGACTCTCGTCTAAAGCCTCTCTCCTGTCGTGACTGATTCTCGCCCGAAGACTCTCTCTCCTCTCCGAACTAACTCTCGTTCCAAGCCTCTCTCTCCTGTCTTGCCTGACTCTCGTCCCAAGCCTCTCTCTCTTGTCCTTGCCTGACTCCCGTACCAAGCCCCTCTCTCCTGTCCTGCTTTATTTTCGCCTTAAGCCCCTCTCTTTTATCCTGCTTGACTCTAGTACTAAGACTCTCTGTACTGTCCTGCCTGACTCACATCCCAAGCATCTCTCTCTTGTCGTGCCTTACTCTCGTCCTAAGCTCCTCTCTCATGTCCTGAATGACTCTCGTCCCAAGCCTCACACTCTTGTCCAGACCGACTCTCGTCCCAAGCCTTTCTCTCCTGTGCTGCTTGACTCTCTTTTCAATCCTCTCTCACCTGTCCTGCCTGACTCTCGTGCCAAGTCTCTCTCTTCTTTCCAGCCTGACTCTCGTCCCAAGCCTCTCTCTCCTGTCGTGCCTGACTCTCATCCTAATCCTCTCTCTCAAGTCCTGCCTGAATTCCGTCCCAAGCCCCTATCTCTTGTCCGGCCTAACTCTCGTCCCAACCTCTCTCCCTGTAGCTGACTCCGTCCAAGCCTCTCTCTTTCCGACCTACTCTCGTCCCAAGCCCCTCTCTCGTCCTGCATGATTCTCGTCCAAGCCTCTTCTCCTCTCATGCCTGACTCTCGTCCAAGCCTCTCTTCTTTACATGACTCTCATCCAAAGCCTCTCTCCTGTCTGCCTCACTTCGTCCAAGCTTCTTTCTCTGTCCTGCCTACTCTCGTCCCAGCCTCTCTCTCCTGTCCTGCCTGACTCCCGTCCAACTGTCTCTCCTCCCTCTAAGACATGACTCTCATCCCAGCCCCTCTCATCCTGCATACTCTCGTCCAAGCCTCCTTCCTGTCCTTCATGACTCTTCCAAGCCTCTCTCTGCTGTCTGCATGATTTCATCCCAGTCTGTCTCCTATCCTGCCTGCTCTCGTCCAAAGCCTCTCTCTCCTCTCCGCCTGACTCTCGTCCAAGCCTCTCTCTCCTTGTCTGCCTGATCCGTCCCAAGCCTCTCTCTCCTTTCCGCTGATTACCCACCCACTCTCCAGTCTCTGCTGACTCTCGTCCCGCCTCTTCTCTCTCTCTTGCCTGATCTCACCCAAGCCCTCTCTCTGTCCTCATGACTCTCTCCAAGCCTCTCTCTGTCCTGCCTCTCTCGTCCAAGCTTCTTCTCCTGTCCCCTCTCTGACTCGTCTAAGCCTCTCTCTCCTGTCCTGCCTGACTCCGTCCAACCTCCTTCTCCTCCTCTAAGACTCTCTCATCCAGCCCCTCGTCCAATCTGCATGACTCTCGTCCAAGCCTCCCTCTCTGCTGCATGACTCTCGTCCCAGCCTCTCCTCTGTCCTGCATGATTCTTCCAGCTCTCTTACTGCTGACTCTCGTCAAAGCCTTCTCTCTCAGCTGACTCTCGTCCCAAGCTCTCTCTCCTTGTCCGCCTGACTCCGTCCAAGCTCCTCTCCTTTCCGCTGATCTCATCCAAGCCCTCTCCGTCTGCATGCCTGACCTCTCTTTCGACCGAGCCTCTCTCTCTTCCTGTGACTCTCCCAAACCTCTCTCTCTTCGCTGACTTCATCCAAGCCTTCTCGTCCTGATGACTCTCGTCCAAGCTCTCTCCTGTCTGCCTGACTCCGTCCAAGCTCTCTCTCTTCCGCATGACTCTATCCAAGCCTCTCCTCATCCTGCTGACCCCCGTCCAAGCCTCTCTCTCTCTCCTACTCTCGACCAAGCCTCTCTCCTGTCCTACATGATCTCATCCAAGCTCTCTCCTGTCCTGCCTATCCGTCCAGCTCTTTCTCCTGTCCTGCCTGACTCTCGTCCTAAGCTCTCTCTCCTGTCTGCTGACTCCGTCAAACCCGTCTCTCTTCCTCTAAGACATGACTCTCATCCCAAGCCCCTCTCTCCATCTGCATGACTCTCGTCCAAAGCCTCCCTCTCTGTCCTGCATGATCTAGTCCCAAGCCTCTCTCTGCTGTCCTGCATGATTCTCATCCCAAGGGTACGTCTCCTATCCTGCCTGACTCACGTCCAAAGCCCCTCTCTCCTCTCCGGCCTGACTCTCGTCCCAAGCCTCTCTCTCCTCTGTCCTGCCTGACTCCCGTCCCAAGCCTCTCTCTCCTTTCCGGCATCACTCTCATCCCAAGCCCCACTCTCCAGTCCTGCATGACTCTCGTCCGAAACCTCTTTCTCCTGTCTTGGCTGACTCTCGTCCCAAGCCTCTCTCTCTCCTGTCCTGCCTGACTCCCGTCCCAAACCTATCTCTCCTCTTCGACATGACTCTCATCCCAAGCCCCTCTCTCCAGTCCTGCATGACTCTCGTCCCAAGCTTCTCTCTCCTGTCCTTCCTGACTCTCGTCCCAAGCCTCTCTCTGCTGTCCTGCATGACTCTCATCTCAAGCCTCTCTCTCCTATCCTGCCTGACTCCCGTCCAAAGCCTCTCTCTCCTCTCCTGCCTGACTCTCGTCGCAAGTCTCTCCCTCCTGTACTTCCTGACTCTCATCCCAAGCCCCTCTCTTCATGTCCTGCCTGTTTCTCGTCCAGACCTTCTTTCTCCTGTCCGGCCTGACTCTCGTCTCAAGCCTCTCTTTCCTGTCCTGCATGACTCTCATCAAAAGCCTCTCCCTCCTGTCATGCCTGATTATCGTTCCAAACCTCTCTCTACTGTCCTGCCTGACTCTCGTCGCACGCCTGTTTCTCCTGTCCGACCTAACTCTTTTCCCGAGACTCTCTCTCCAGGTTGCCTGTCTCTCGTCCAAAGACTCTCTCCTGTCCTCCCTGATTCTTGACCCAAGCCTCTCTCTCCTCTCCGACCTAACTCTCATCCCAAGCCTCTCTCTACTGTCCTGCCTGACTTTCGTCCCAAGCATCTCTCTCATCTCCTGCCTGACTTTAATCCTAAGCCTCTTTCTTATGTCCTGCCTGACTCCCGTCCCAAGCCACTATCTCTTGTATGGCCTAGATCTCGTGACAAACCTCTCTCTCCTGTCATGCCTGACTCCCGTCCCAAGCGTCACACTCCAGTACGACCTAACTCTCATCCCAAGCCTCTCTTTCCTGTCCTGCTTGACTCTCGTCTAAAGCCTCTCTCCTGTCGTGCCTGATTCTCGCCCCAAGCCTCTCTCTCCTCTCCGAACTAACTCTCGTTCCAAGCCTCTCTCTCCTGTCTTGCCTGACTCTCGTCCCAAGCCTCTCTCTCTTGTCCTGCCTGACTCCCGTACCAAGCCCCTCTCTCCTGTCCTGCTTTATTTTCGCCTCAAACCCCTCTCTTCTGTCCATCCTGACTCTCGTCCCAAGCCCCTATCTTTTTTCCTGCTTGACTCTAGTACTAAGACTCTCTGTCCTGTCCTGCCTGACTCACATCCCAAGCATCTCTCTCTTGTCGTGCCTTACTCTCGTCCTAAGCTCCTCTCTCATGTCCTGAATGACTCTCGTCCCAAGCCTCACTCTCTTGTCCAGACCGACTCTGGTCCCAAGCCTTTCTCTCCTGTCCTGCTTGACTCTCTTTTCAATCCTCTCTCACCTGTCCTGCCTGACTCTCGTGCCAAGTCTCTCTCTTTTTTCCAGCCTGACTCTCGTCCCAAGCCTCTCTCTCCTGTCGTGCCTGACTCTCATCCTAATCCTCCCTTCCTGTCCTGCCTGAATTCCGTCCCCAGCCCCTATCTCTTGTCCGGCCTGACTCTCGTGTCAAGGCTCTCTCACCTGTCAAGCCTGACTCCGGTCACAAGCCTCTCTCTCCTCTCCGACCTAACTCTCGTCCCAAGCCCCTCTCCCCAGTCCTGCATGATTCTCGTCCCAAGCCTCTCTCCTCTCATGCCTGACTTTCGACCGAACCCTCTCTCTCCTGTCCTACATGACTCTCATCAAAAGATTCTCTCTCCTGTCCTGCCTCACTCTCGTCCCAGGCCTCTTTCTCCTGTCCTGCCTGACTCTCGTCCCAAGCCTCTCTCTCCTGTCCTGCCTGACTCCCGTCCAAAACCTGTCTCTCCTCTCCTCTAAGACATGACTCTCATCCCAAGCCCCTCTCTCCAGTCCTGCATGACTCTCGTCCAAAGCCTCCCTCTCCTGTCCTGCATGACTCTAGTCCCAAGCCTCTCTCTGCTGTCCTGCATGATTCTCATCCTAAGGTCTCTCTCCTATCCTGCTGACTCTCGTCCAAGCCTCTCTCTCCTTCGCCTACTCTCTCCCAAGCTCTCTCCCTCTCCGCCTGACTCCGCCCAAGCCTCTCTCTCTTTCGCATGACTCTCTCCCAAGCCCTCTCTCCGTCCTGCTGACTCTCTCAACCTCTTCTTCCTGCTTTGCAGATCTCGTCCCAACCTCTCTCTCTCTTCTGCCTGACTCCGTCCCACCTCTCTCTCCTCTCGACAACTCTCATCCCAAGCCCCTCTCCCAGTCCTGCATGATCTCGTCCAAGCCTCTCTCTCTCTGCCGCTTGCCGACTCTCTCCTATCCTAATGCCTCATCGCTCTCTCTGTCCTGCCTACTCGTCCCAGGCCTCTTCTCCTGTCCTGCCTGACTCTCGTCCAAGCCTCTCTCTCCTGTCCTGCCTGACTCCGTCCAAGCCTCTCTCTCCTCTAACTGACTCTCATCCCAAGCCCCTCTCTCCAGTCCTGCATGATCTCGTCCAAAGCCTCCTCTCCTGTCCTGCATGACTCTGTCCCAAGCCTCTCTCTCCTGTCCTGCATGACTCTCATCCAAGCCTCTCTTCCTTCGTGCTGACTCGTTCCAAACCTCTCTCTCCTGTCCTGCCTGACTCTCGTCCACACGCCTCTCTTCCTGTCCTGACCTGAACTCTTTGTCCCGAGTCCAACTCTCTCTCCTTGCTCTCTCCACTTCTCGTCCAACAGCTCGCTCTCTTGTCCTCTCCCTAACTCTCTTGCCTGCTGCTCTCATCCTCTCCCGACCTAACTCTCTCCAAGCTCTCTCCTCCTGTCCTGCCTGACTCTCGTCCCAAGCCTTCTCTCTCCTCTCCCCACCTCCTCTGACTATCTCAATCCCAAGCCTCTTCATCTCCTTCCAAGCCTCTTCCTGTCCGTCCTGACTCTGTCCCAACTCTCTTCTGTCTGCATGACTCTATTCAACCTCTCTCTCCTATCTGCCTGACTCCCGTCCAAGCCCTCTCTCCTCTCCTGCCTGACTCTCGTCGCAACTCTCCCTCCTGTCCTTCTGACTCTCATCCAACCCTCTTATGTCTGCCTGTTTCTCGTCCAAGCTTCTCTCCAGCCGCTTCTCCTCTCCAAGCTCTCTCTTCCTGTCCTCATGACTCTCATCAAAAGACTCTCTCCAGTCTCTGCCTGATATCGTTCCATGACTCTCCTACCAGCCTCCTACTCTCGTCGACCTGTTTCTCCTGTCCGACCTACTCTTTTCCGAGACTCTCTCTCCGTTTCCTGCTCTCGTCCAAAGACTCTCTGTCCTCTCTGTCTTGACCAGCTCTCACTCTCTCGATCCTAACTCTCATCCCAAGCCTCCTCTCTTCCTGCCTGACTCTCGTCCCAAGCTCTCTCCTCTCCTGCTGACTCTAACCAGCCCTCTTCTTTGTCCTGCCTGACTCCTCCAAGCCTTCTCTTTCTCGCCTAATCTCGTACAACCTCTCTCTCTGTCCCTGACTCCGTCCAAGCCTCTCCTCCAGTCGACCTAATCTCATCCAAGCTCTTTCCTGTCCTCTTGACTCTGTCTAAAGCCTCTCCTGTCGTGACTCTTCTCGCCCAAGCCTCTCTCTCTCGAACTAACTCTCGTTCCAACCTTCTCCTGTCTTGCCTGCTCTCGTCCCAAGCCTCTCTCTCTTGTTTGCCTGACTCCGTACCAAGCCCCTCTCTCCTGTCCTGCTTATTTCGCCCAAGCCCTCTCTTTTGTCCTCTGACTCTAGTCAAGCCTTCTTTGCTCCTGCTGACTCATCACTAAGCTCTCTCTCTGTCCGTGCCTCTCCTTCGTCCTACTCTCTCTCTCTCTGTCCTGAATGACTCTCGTCCCAAGCCTCCCTCTTGTCCCGACTCTCGTCCAAGCCTTTCTCTCCTGTCCAAGCCCTCTTCCTGTCCTGCTGACTCTCGTCCCAAGCCTCTTTCTCCTGTCCTGCTGACTCTCGTCCCAAACCTCTCTCTCCCTGTCCTGCCTGACTCCCGTCCCAAACCTCTCTCTCCTCTCTAGACATGACTCTCATCCAAGCCCCTCTCTCCAATGCTGACTCTGTCAAGCTCTCCCTGCCCTGCTGACTCTGTCCCAAGCCTCTCTCTCTGTCCTGCTGACTCTCATCCAAGCCTACCTTCCTTCCTGCCTGATCCGTCCCAAGCCCTCTTTCCGGCCTGACTCTCGTCCAAGCCTCTCTCCTGTCTGCTCTGACTCCGTCCCAAAGCCTCTCTCTCCTTTCCGTCCTAACTCTCATCCCAAGCCCCTCTCTCCAGTCCTGCATGACTCTCGTCCAAAGCCTCTCTCTCCTGTCCTGCTGACTCCGTCCCAAGCCTCTCTCTCTGTCCTGCTGTTCCTCATCCCACTAATGCTGATTCCCAACCTCCTTCCGCCGAATCGTCCAGCCTTTCTTTCCGCCTACTCTTCACTCTCCCTGAGGACTCCGTCCAAGCTCTCTCTCTTCCGCTGATCTCGTCCCAACCTCTCCTCCTGATTCTTCAAGCCTCTCTCTCCGCCTGACTCGCCGCCCTCTCTCTGTCTCATGACTCTCATCAAGTCTCTCCTGTCCTGCTATCCGTCCAGCCCTTCTCTTCCTGCTGACTCTCGTCCAAGCCTCTCTCTCTGTCCTGCTGACCCGTCCAACCTTTCTCTCTTCCGCTACTCTCTCCCAAGCCCTCTTCCGTCCTGCATGACTCTCGTCCAAAGCCTCCCTCTCCTGTCCTGCATGACTCTGTCCCAGCCTCCTCTTCCTCTGTCTCCACCTCCTGACTCTCCAAGCCCTCTCTCCTGTCCGCCTATCCCAAAGCCTCTCTCTCCTTTCCGGCATGATCTCATCCAAGCCCCCTCTCCAGTCTGCATGACTCTCGTCCAAGCCTCTTCTCCTTCTGCTGACTCTCGCCAAACCTCTCTCCTTCCTCCTGACTCTCCAAACCTCTTCCTTCGCTGATTCTCCCAAGCCTTCTCCTCCATACCTCGTCAAGCCTCTCTCTCCTGTCTGCCTGACCCTCCAACTCTTCCTTCCTCTAATCTCCAACCCCTTCTCTGTGCCTGACTCTCGTCCAACCTCTCTCCTGTCCCTGACTCGTCCCAAGCCTCTCTCTCTGATTCTATCCCAAGCCCTCTTCATCCTGCTGACTCTCGTCCAAAGCCCCCTCTCCTTCCTGCTGACTCTGTCCCAAGCCTCTCTTCTGTCCGCTGATCTCATCAGGGTCCTCTCCTTCCTGCTGACTCCGTCCAAGCCTCTCTCTCTCTCCGCTATCTCTCCCAAGCCTCTCTCCTCTGTCCTCCTGTCCCGTCCAAGCCTCTCTCTCCTTCCTCTCCTCGCTCCTCCTCTCTGCCTCTCCCAAGCCTCTTTCTTGTCCTGCCTGACTCCGTCCAGCCCATCTCTTTCAGTCCTTCTGTCCTACCTGCCTCTCCTTCTGCTGCCCGCTCCAAGCCTCTCATCCACCTATCCTCCAAGCTCTCTCTCCTCCTCTGACTCTCGTCCAAGCCTCTCCTCTTTTCCTGCCCTCAAGCCTCTCTCCTTCCGACTTTCGTCCAAGCCTCTCTCTCCCTTCCTGCTCTCGTCCAAGCCTCTCTTCTGTCGTGCTCTCACCAAGCCCCTCTCTCCTGTTCTCACTCTTCATTTTCGCCTATCTGCCCCTTCTGTACTCTACTCTTACTACCTCTCTGATGTCCCCTGTCTCCTCCAAGCTCTCTCTCTGCCTGCTTTCTCTCGTCCTAGACCTTCTCTCCAGTCTCTCTCTGCTGACTCTCGTCCAAGCCTCACACTCTGTCCTAGACCAAGCCTCTCCTCCTTCTCCTGTACTCGCTGACTCTCTTCTATCCTTCTGCTGTCCTGCTACTCTCTCTGTTCCTCTCTTCTTCCAGCCGCACTCTCGTCCCAACCTCTTCCCTGCTCTGCCTGACTCTCTCTCTAATCCTCCGTCTCCAAGTCCTGCCTGAATCCTCCCAAGCCCTATCTTGTCCGCCTAACTCTCGTCTTACCTCTCTGTCCAAGCCTCTCTCCTCCCCAATCTCCTCTCTCTCCTCTCTTCTCGCCCAAGCCCCCTCCTCCATCTCCACACTTTCCTGTCTCAATTCTCTCTTCTGCCTGCCTCACCCAAGCCTTCTCTTTCTCTCTGATCTACTCTCTCTCAAACTCTCTCCAGTCCCTTCTCACCTCGTCCCAAGCCTTTCTCTCTCTTCTCTTTGCCTTACTCTCGTCCAAGCCTCTCTCGTCCAACTGCCTGTTTCCGCACCTGTCTCTACCTCCTCTGATCTGCTCTTCCAATCCTCTCTCTGTCCTGCCGACTCTCGTCCAAGCCCCTCTCCTGTCCTGCTGACTCTCGTCCAAGCCTCCTCTGTCCTGCTGATCCTCCCAAGTTCTTCCTCGTACCTCTCCCAACTCCCTCCCATCTCTATTCGCCAAAGCCTCTCTCTCTCCTTCTCCGACCCTCCACCTTCCTGCTCCACAACCTCCCTCCGTCCTGCAGACTCTCTCCCAAGCCTCTTTCTCCTTCATGCCTGACTTCTCGACCACCCTCCCTTCTCTCCTTCCTAAGACTTTCCTCTCCAACCTCTTCCTGTCCTGCCTGATCTTCCAACCCTACTTGCTATTCCTCCCAAGCCTTTCCTGCCTAACTCTCTCCAAGCTCTCTCTCTCTGTCCTGCCTGATCACGTCCCACCTGTCTCTCCTCTCCTCAAGCCTCTACTTCGTACTCCATCCCAAGCTTCTCCCTCTCCTCTCAACTCTCTCCGATGAACTCTCGTCCAAACCTCCTCTCCTGTCCTGCATGACTCTAGTCCCAAGCCTCTCTCTCTGTCCTGCATGATTCTCACCCAAGGGTACGTTCCTATCCTGCTGACTCACGTCCAAGCCCCCTCTCTCCCTACCCACCTTCGTCCCAAGCTCTCCCCCTCCTTCCGGTTCCTCACCTGCTCTCCGTCCCAAGCCTCTCCTTTCCGCTATCTTCCAACCCACTCTCCAATCCC